>NC_086445.1:692350959-692650959 GCF_028390025.1 Pseudophryne corroboree | reverse complement strand
ACACAGCATACACATTACCCCTCCCCCACATTACATTATACAGAGCATAGAGTACACAGCCCCCCCATGTTACCCCTAGTGAGACATTATATTGCAATATACACAGCCCCCACCCCCTCCCATATTAGACCCAGTACTACATTACATCGTATTATGCCACATCATATTACACATAGCCTCCATTCCCCCACATTATCCCCAGCACCCACCTGGTTACATTGCTCCTTCCTGTAAAGGCTGACCCCGGGACAGTGTGGGAATCAGCACAGTGCAGACACCCGCAGTGAGTGGTGAGGAGCAGGAAGAGGAAACTGCTGCTGGGCTGATACACAGACTCTGCAGACTGGAGTGTGGTGGGAGGGGTCAGCCACAGAGAAGCAGAGTCTGCAGAATGCAGGACGGCCACCGCTACACACAGTCTCCCGTGCTGGCCCCGCCCCCCAGGCTCTCCGATCTCGCGCATGCGCAGTCCACATTTTCAGTCTAGGCCTTTTAAAAACTGGGAGGGCTATCAAGGATTCCGGGGCAGCGGGAGGCTCATCTAAAAATCGGTAGCCTCCCGCTAAATGCGGGAGGGTAGGCAATCCTGGTTATGCGTCTTTCAAGCTGCCGTATTTTCCAATAATGTTCCTGCAAAAGGCAATTTTTTATGGAAATAGCCCTTCTTCCTGGGTTTTAATGAACCAGAGACCTCTATGCTATGCTGAGAACATAGGGCAACAAAATGAACTTCACCAGCCTTCCTTCTATGATGATATAACTAAACCACACCATTAGAGCCTATAGGACAGCATACCACCTAAGCTTTGTATGTCATGTCTTTGCTTTCTCATCAGGTTTAAAAAAAAATGAAATATCCGAGATTTTAATATAAGCTATAAGTGTTACAAAAAAATATATATATAAAATGTTATTTGTACAGTCCCAAATAAGCAATAGGTGTTGAAATCCAAAAGTCTAGAACATAGTATAGTTTGTTTCTAAGGTGGGTATTGCTCATGAGCGCAGGTAAGCCATATAATGTAAAATGTAAAGTCCTTAATTGGACAGTAAATGACCTTCTTGGTAAAAATTTTTAGATAATATCTACTCCAGCAATACAGTGAATATCTTAAATAGTTTATTGAAAATTAAAGTTTAGACAAATGAGTATTTTCCATTAATTGAGCAGATCACAGTTCATAAAAGCAGTAGTTGCTATTGCTACTGTATTGTCACGCATGTCACAGGTCACAGCTGGTTTCATCAGAAAAGAAACGTACAGATACCTTGCATGCAAGGATGTGTGTTCCTCCAGCATTTGGATTGCCCTTATCAATGACACTGAAAAAAGGAAGCATTTAGGAAGTAGCCTGTAGAAATAGCTGTTACACTTTCTCTAAGATTTCCCTTATACAATCAGCAGAAGTGTTGGAATCAGAGACAGCTGTAGTAGAAACAAGACAATCTAGATAGAGCCTTATATTGGCAAAGATTAGGTTAACATGCTGCCTCATATAAGAGTATTTTTTTTTAGAGGTCACAATACCATACTACGATTAAGGGATGGATTGCGTTGAACTGGTTGAGCTATTACCATTAGTAAATAAATTTAGTTTACTCACCTATAATATCCATTACTGGTATATTGCTGTGCAGCCTGTGCTAGTTCTTAGTAAAACGATGGAACAAGGAGAGTAAGTTCCTCTGCATAAGTGGAAACCAGGCTAACAGGCTAAAGGGGGTATACAATTAGTGCCGATTCTTTCGACAAGACTAAAAAAACAGCACTTGTTCATTGTTTTTAGGGCGAATTTGGATTTGCACTATTCAATTTCAGTGTCGCTTTTTCGACTTGTCGAAATGCCAGCACTGGCGAAAAACGCATGGATTGGCGAAATCCCTGCCATTCCACGCGTTTTGTTGAATGTACAGGGAGTTTTCACCAGTTTTTGAGGCCCATTTTCACCCATGCCAATTCACCCAAAACAAAAGGGGAAACAGCATGGCGAAAAATTTATTAAAAAACGGGCGAAAATTGACTAAGGTGGGTCGAATTAGTTCAGTTTTTTTCGGATAGCCGAAAAAAACGGCACTAATTACATACCCCCCTAGGCCAGTCACACTGTATCAGGGAAAGCCACATTATGTGGTTCCCCTGCTATCGTGAGAACCAGCACCAGCCAAACCAGTACATGACTGGAGTCTCTGTGGGGTGGGTTGAAAAAATAAGAATTTACTTACCGATAATTCTATTTCTCGGAGTCCGTAGTGGATGCTGGGGTTCCTGAAAGGACCATGGGGAATAGCGGCTCCGCAGGAGACAGGGCACAAAAAGTAAAGCTTTAGGATCAGGTGGTGTGCACTGGCTCCTCCCCCTATGACCCTCCTCCAAGCCTCAGTTAGGATACTGTGCCCGGACGAGCGTACACAATAAGGAAGGATTTTGAATCCCGGGTAAGACTCCTACCAGCCACACCAATCACACTGTAAAACCTGTGATCTGAACCCAGTTAACAGTATGATAACAGCGGAGCCTCTGAAAAGATGGCTCACAACAATAATAACCCGATTTTTGTAACTATGTACAAGTATTGCAGATAATCCGCACTTGGGATGGGCGCCCAGCATCCACTACGGACTCCGAGAAATAGAATTATCGGTAAGTAAATTCTTATTTTCTCTATCGTCCTAGTGGATGCTGGGGTTCCTGAAAGGACCATGGGGATTATACCAAAGCTCCCAAACGGGCGGGAGAGTGCGGATGACTCTGCAGCACCGAATGAGAGAACTCCAGGTCCTCCTTAGCCAGGGTATCAAATTTGTAGGATTTTACAAACGTGTTTGCCCCTGACTAAATAGCCGCTCGGCAAAGTTGTAAAGCCGAGACCCCTCGGGCAGCCGCCCAAGATGAGCCCACCTTCCTTGTGGAATGGGCATTTACATATTTTGGCTGTGGCAGGCCTGCCACAGAATGTGCAAGCTGAATTGTATTACACATTCAACTAGCAATAGTCTGCTTAGAAGCAAGAGCACCCAGATTGTTGGGTGCATACAGGATAACAGCAAGTCAGTTTTCCTGACTCCAGCCGTCCTGGAACCTATATTTTCAGGGCCCTGACAACATCTAGCAACTTGGAGTCCTCCAAGTCCCTAGTAGGTGCAAGGCACCACAATAAGCTGGTTCAGGTGAAACACTGACACCACCTTAGGGAGAGAACTGGGGACGAGTCCGCAGCTCTGCCCTGTCCAAATGGACATACAGATATGGGCTTTTTTGAGAAAAAAACCACCAATTTGACACTCGCCTGGTCCAGGCCAGGGCCAAGAGCATGGTCACTTTTCATGTGAGATGCTTCAAAACCACAGATTTGACTGGTTTTAAACCAATGTGATTTGAGGAATCCCAGAACTACGTTGAGATCCCACAGTGCCACTGGAGGCACAAAAGGAGTTGTATATGCAATACTCCCTTGACAAACTTCTGGACTTCAGGAACTGAAGCCAATTCTTTCTGGAAGAAAATCGACAGGGCCGAAATTTGAACCTTAATGGACCCCAATTTGAGGCCCATAGACACTCCTGTTTGCAGGAAATGTAGGAATCGACCGAGTTGAAATTTCTTCGTGGGGCCTTTCTGGTCTCGCACCACGCAACATATTTTTTCCACATGTGGTGATAATGTTGTGCGGTCACCTCCTTTCTGGCTTTGACCAGGGTAGGAATGACCTCTTCCGGAATGCCTTTTTCCCTTAGGATCCGGCGTTCCACCGCCATGCCGTCAAACGCAGCTGCGGTAAGTCTTGGAACAGACATGGTACTTGCTGAAACAAGTCCCTTCTTAGCGGCAGAGGCCATAAGTCCTCTGTGAGCATCTCTTGAAGTTCCGGGTACCAAGTCCTTCTTGGCCAATCCGGAGCCATGAGTATAGTTCTTACTCCTCTACGTCTTATAATTCTCAGTACCTTAGGTATGATAAGCAGAGGATGGAACACATACAACGACTGGTACACCCACGGTGTTACCAGAACGTCCACAGCTATTGCCTGAGGGTCTCTTAACCTGGCGCAATACCTGTCCCGTTTTTTGTTCAGACGGGACGCCATCATGTCCACCTTTGGTATTTCCCAACGGTTTACAATCATGTGGAAAACTTCCCGATGAAGTTTCCACTCTGCCGGGTGGAGGTCGTGCCTGCTGAGGAAGTCTGCTTCCCAGTTTCCATTCCCGGAATGAAACACTGCTGACAGTGCTATCACATGATTTTCCGCCCAGCGAAAAGTCCTTGCAGTTTTTGCCATTGCCCTCCTGCTTCTTGTGCCGCCCTGTCTATTTACGTGGGCGACTGCCGTGATGTTTTTCCCACTGGATCAATACCGGCTGACCTTGAAGCAGAGGTCTTGCTAAGCTTAGAGCATTATAAATTTAGCCTTAGCTCCAGTATATTTATGTGGAGAAAAGTCTCCAGACTTGATCACACTCCCTGGAAATTTTTTTTTTCTTTGTGTGACTGCTCCCCAGCCTCTCGGGCTGGCCTCTGTGGTCACCAGCATCCAATCCTGAATGCCGAATCTGCGGCCCTCTAGAAGATGAGCACTCTGTAACCACCACAGGAGAGACACCCTTGTCCTTGGATATAGGGTTATCCGCTGATGCATCTGAAGATGCGATCCGGACCATTTGTCCAGCAGATCCCACTGAAAAGTTCTTGCGTGAAATCTGCCGAATGGAATTGCTTCGTAGGAAGTCACCATTTTTACCATGGCCCTTGTGCAATGATGCACTGATTTTAGGAGGTTCCTGACTAGCTCGGATAACTCCCTGGCTTTCTCTTCCGAGAGAAACACCTTTTTCTGGACTGTGTCCAGAATCATCCCTAAGCACAGGAGACTTGTCGTCGGGATCAGCTGCGATTTTGGAATATTTAGAATCCACCCGTGCTGTTGTAGCAGTATCCGAGATAGTGCTACTCCGACCTCCAACTGTTCCCTGGACTTTGCCCTTATCAGGAGATCGTCCAAGTAAGGGATAATTAAGACGCCTTTTCTTCGAAGAAGAATCATCATTTCGGCCATTACCTTGGTAAAGACCCGGGGTGCCGTGGACAATCCAAACGGCAGCGTCTGAAACTGATAGTGACAGTTCTGTACCACGAACCTGAGGTACCCTTAGTAATAAGGGCAATTTTGGGACATGGAGGTAAGCATCCCTGATGTCTCGGGACACCATATAGTCCCCTTCTTCCTGGTTCGTTATCACTGCTCTGAGTGACTCCATCTTGATTTGAACCTTTGTAAGTGTTCAAATTTTTTTAGATTTAGAATAGGTCTCACCTAGCCTTCTGGCTTCAGTACCACAATATAGTGTGGAATAATACCCCTTTTCTTGTTGTAGGAGGGGTAATTTAATTATCACCTGCTGGGAATACAGCTTGTGAATTGTTTCCCATACTGTCTCCTTGTCGGAGGGAGACCTTGGTAAAGCAGACTTCAGGAGCCTGCGAAGGGGAAACGTCTCGACATTCCAATCTGTACCCCTGGGATACTACTTGTAGGATCCAGGGGTCCTGTACGGTCTCAGTGTCATGCTGAGAGCTTGTCAGAAGCGGTGGAACGCTTCTGTTCCTGGGAATGGGCTGCCTGCTGCAGTCTTCTTCCCTTTCCTCTATCCCTGGGCAGATATGACTCTTATAGGGACGAAAGGACTGAGGCTGAAAAGACGGTGTCTTTTTCTGCAGAGATGTGACTTAGGGTAAAAACGGTGGATTTTCCAGCAGTTGCCTTGGCCACCAGGTCCGATGGACCGACCCCAAATAACTCCTCTTCCTTTATACGGCAATACACCTTTGTGCCGTTTGGAATCTGCATCACCTGACCACTGTCGTGTCCATAAACATCTTCTGGCAGATATGGACATCGCACTTACTCTTGATGCCAGAGTGCAAATATCCTCTGTGCATCTCGCATATATAGAAATGCATCCTTTAAATGCTCTATAGTCAATAAAATACTGTCCCTGTCAAGGGTATCAATATTTTTAGTCAGGGAATCCGACCAAGCCACCCCAGCTCTGCACATCCAGGCTGAGGCGATCGCTGGTCGCAGTATAACACCAGTATGTGTGTATATACTTTTTATGATATTTTCCAGCCTCCTGTCAGCTGGCTCCTTGAGGACGGCCCTATCTATAGACGGTACCGCCACTTGTTTTGATAAGCGTGTGAGCGCCTTATCCACCCTAAGGGGTGTTTCCCAACGCGCCCTAACATCTGGCGGGAAAGGGTATACCGCCAATAATTTTCTATCGGGGGGAACCCACGCATCATCACACACTTCATTTAATTTATCTGATTCAGGAAAAACTACGGTAGTTTTTTCACATCCCACATAATACCCTCTTTTGTGGTACTTGTAGTATCAGAAATATGTAACACCTCCTTCATTGCCCTTAACGTGTGGCCCTAATAAGGAATACGTTTGTTTATTCACCGTCGACACTGGATTCAGTGTCCGTGTCTGTGTCTGTGTCGACCGACTAAAGTAAACGGGCGTTTTAAAACCCCTGACGGTGTTTTTGAGACGTCTGGACCGGTACTAATTGTTTGTCGGTCGTCTCATGTCGTCAACCGACCTTGCAGCGTGTTGACATTATCACGTAATTCCCTAAATAAGCCATCCATTCCGGTGTCGACTCCCTAGAGAGTGACATCACCATTACAGGCAATTGCTCCGCCTCCTCACCAACATCGTCCTCATACATGTCGACACACACGTACCGACACACAGCACACACACAGGGAATGCTCTGATAGAGGACAGGACCCACTAGCCCTTTGGAGAGACAGAGGGAGAGTTTGCCAGCACACACCAAAAACGCTATAATTATATAGGGACAACCTTATATAAGTGTTTTCCCTTATAGCATCTATTTTATATATTTCTTACGCCAAATTAGTGCCCCCCCTCTCTGTTTTAACCCTGTTTCTGTAGTGCAGTGCAGGGGAGAGCCTGGGAGCCTTCCCTCCAGCCTTTCTGTGAGGGAAAATGGCGCTGTGTGCTGAGGAGATAGGCCCCGCCCCTTTTTCGGCGGCCTCGTCTCCCGCTCTTTAACGGATTATGGCAGGGGTTAAATATCTCCATATAGCCCCCGGAGGCTATATGTGAGGTATTTTTTTGCCAAAAATAGGTTTACATTTGCCTCCCAGGGCGCCCCCCTCCCAGCGCCCTGCACCCTCAGTGACTGCCGTGTGAAGTGTGCTGAGAGGAAATGGCGCACAGCTGCAGTGCTGTGCGCTACCTTAAGAAGACTGAGGAGTCTTCTGCCGCCGATTCTGGACCTTCTTCTCGTTTCAGCATCTGCAAGGGGGCCGGCGGCGAGGCTCCGGTGACCATCCAGGCTGTACCTGTGATCGTCCCTCTGGAGCTAATGTCCAGTAGCCAAAGAAGCCAATCCATCCTGCACGCAGGTGAGTTCACTTCTTCTCCCCTAAGTCCCTCGTTGCAGTGATCCTGTTGCCAGCAGGACTCACTGTAAAATAAAAAACCTAAGCTAAACTTTTCTAAGCAACTCTTTAGGAGAGCCACCTAGATTGCACCCTTCTCGGCCGGGCACAAAAATCTAACTTAACTGAGGCTTGGAGGAGGGTCATAGGGGGAGGAGCCAGTGCACACCACCTGATCCTAAAGCTTTACTTTTTGTGCCCTGTCTCCTGCGGAGCCGCTATTCCCCATCGTCCTTTCAGGAACCCCAGCATCCACTAGGACGATAGAGAAAGAATGATTGCCTTTCCCCTTCGAAAGACCTTCATTGAAAGCACTTGGACTGTACGATAATGTTAGGTTGTTCCTCAAACCTCTGCCCATTATACAAATAAGTATTAAAAATTAAATAAACCACTCCCTGATATCCCTGGCCACCACTTAATTACAACACCATAATCCACTGGATTATGGTGACTATAAAACAAATTACATTCTTGCATTTTTAATCCGCAGGGAAATGTTTTTCATTTGTAATCCAAAAACTAAAGACAAACTAAATTTTCTTCTTTTAATCCAAAGGGGAATGTCCTTAATTTGTAATTCAGAATGGAAGTCAGATCTTCTTTTTTGTAATCCAAAGGAAAATGTCATAAAACTAACCAGATTTTCTTTTCATCTAATGGGAAATATTCTTAATATGTAATGCACAAGGGAACATCAAACCAAATTCTCTTCTTTTAGTCCAATAAGAAATGTCTTTCATTTTTAACCAAAGGAAAAACTAATCCAGATCATCTGTAATTAATCAAACAATAATCCATCATGAAGTTCTTTCTTGTAATTCACTGGGAAAAAAAACCCACAAAAAAAAACATTAAGGTACTGCTAACTGCTCTATGCCTGATGCATATTTGAAGTGAATTACATTAATTGCGACCCCCTTTAGCTGTACAGCCAATCAGCTAGTTGTGATATATTAGACAGCGATGAAGGGTGTGTTGGAGACACCCTGTTCAGAACGCTTATAAATAGAAAGTATTTGAATAACTACGGATGTGAAGAGAAAAACACTTACCAGTGCTGTGTCTATGGCTCATTGATTTCTATAGCCTCCATTCATTTTTATAGTACATTAATTTCAGTAAAGCTTCACAGCAACATTGAAATGAATAGCCTATAGAAATTACTTACAGCTATGGAAAGCAATGGGAAAAATACAATGCTGCTTGACCATGCCATAACTTGGTGTCCCAGCACTCTGTGATGGCCACACCCCCTGAGCACATGATGCCATGTATAAGGATGGGGACATCATCACCAGAAATTACAGCAGTACACGAAGCAGGGAGCTGTAAGTGCTGCAGTATACACATCTAAAGCATCCTAAGGACACTCCATGTGGCACTGCAGAAAAGATTCTGGCTGCAGATAGTCTTTCCAGGCACCCTGCTAGCCAGATGCTGCGACTGTGGAGCAGTGGTGGTGCCACCCACTGGGTGAGCTCTGTGTGTCAGTACTTCTTACACACCCCTAGTTACTGCCCTGCTGGTTAAACTGCTGGGGGCTAATTCTGGGTTGGGAGCAAAGCAAAAGAGCAAGTAATTTGCATCCTGGCATAAGCATTTGGTACTGCAGTTGGGGTAGACAGAAATGGGCACAGCCACAGAGGTATAGATGTGAGAGGGGCAAGTCTAAACTCAAATCAAAATTGCAGTCTACAAATAAAGCTGCCCAGCACTTGTAGGCTACATGCAACAGCAGCCAGTATTTACTCTGCATAAAAAAGTATTAGCACCCCGTAGATTACCATGTGGTTTGCCCAGTACAAAGTTGCTTGCTCTTTTTGCTTTGCTCCCAACTCTGAATCAGACTCCTGGGACTGGATGTAATGAAGTCTGTTTTCGGTGGCCGTGCGGGAAGCCGGCCAAACTTGGATGTTTTTTTAAAAGGGCAATCATGTACAAAGCTAAACCATGCCTTGTACATGATTGCCCCTTTAAAAAAAAACGTCCACGTGCGGCCGGCTTCCCGCACAGTAGCCAAACTCGTACTTCATTACATCCCATCCTTGTGTAAACCCCTAGTGCATTGGTACACAATGGACTTTTCCAAGTGTGTTCACGTGGTAGAAATGGAAGTATCAGCACCCAGAAATCAGTACTGCAATGCAACTGCACAGACACAAGGGAACACACTAATGAGATTAGACACATTAAATAAAATGGATTCTATTTTCACATGCTTTGTACTAACACGATACAGGTGCAGCATTTACATGCCAATGTGATACTGGCCGTCAGCAGTGATATAGTTACTGGAATAAAAATTATTATATAGCATTACCCTGTCCCATCTAGCTGAATGTACTGTAATAGAATGAAGAAGTCTTGTAGACAAGGTTAATGGCTGGGGTCCGAAATGTCCTGCCAACAAGCATGCATGCCTTGTGCCTGAAATGTATATCCTTTTTTTAAAGAGATTATACATTATATATGTGTGAGTGGCAAAATGAATGTATACACAGCATTGACTGCATGGAATTAGTTTAGATGCATACTATATGCTTAGCTGAACAAGATCAATGTAAATGCATCCTGCATGGCTGCCAACGTGCAATAGAAGCTGTATCATTCTTGTGTCAGATTCCAACAACTGAGAATGAGTGGAACTGTCAAAAAGAAAAATCTCAATTACACCTACTGTATTGTCTAACTAACATTATGTGGCTCATTTAGCAGCACATACATATATATATATTTTGTGGGGTAAATTTACATACTGCCCATGTGCAAAAAAAATTAATCTGTGTAGATTTTTACATATTGTTGACATGCATCTGATAAGACCTAGAGAGGGGAAATAATAGCAGGTAAGGGTGGGCAAGTACAGTATATGTTGAATACAGTAGCAATGTGTTAATGGAATTGCAATACAGTTAAACTTCAATTAGGCTTAGATGTATTCCTAGAAATGCCTATTAGGGGGATTAACACTTGCGGATGCCAGATCACTGGTGCATAGTACACACTGATAAAAATGACTCAGTTTAGCTGATTCTGATTGGATGGTTATATATTGACCATCCAGCTATAATATGTACAGAAGCAGCCATCTATTCACATCATTTAATTGATATTTCTAGCTGGATAACTGCTGTAAAGAAGATTTCTTTTATTTCTTGAGAAGTGTTTATTTTTAAGTAGCTTTATATGGAAAAGGAATCTAGTTTATTTTAAAACACAGTGAAGACATTAAATCTCTTGTATGTATAACACTTATTTACATTATTACATTGTATACAAATAGGGTAATTCATCATTATCATTTACTACAATCAACCCTTATCTCTATCCTATCATGGGGGTGTAAGTAAACACACTGGCTACGCCTTTCTGATGCAAATACTGTTTCAGAGCTGGGATAACAAGCATTGGCAGTGATGTGTAAAGTGTGTGCTTTGCTGGACCACTTTCTTGCATGCTGGCTTCATTATTTGCATGGTCCAGCCACGTGGCTGAAAATCATGCAGAGTTACTCTTTTTTAATGAAATTCTTCCTGTACTTTCTTACTGCCAGAGAATTGCATCTGCCTCTGTGCCCACTTAGGAGGCAACATTATTTCAAATAATATCTGTTGTATTATCTCTTATCGTAGAGTGGCTGGATTTTTGCATTGACAACCTTTGATCAATATATTTTATATTTGCAGCAGTAGTACATGCAGTATGTCTCTCTGTACTGCACATTTTGCAATGTCTCTACATGTAAATGGTCTTAATTATAACTGGCGATGCCATATCAAAATTAATAGAATAATACAAAAATTATATGACTAATACAAGGATGATAATTATAAATTCTGAATTTCATCTTTGTATTATACTGATTATTTTTATAATCAAAACTCTGGAGTATAATGGAGTATGAAAGAGAGGGCTCTGCCTCACCTGCCAACTGCACATCACTGGTGGTGGTAATAGGAAAGTTTGAGATACTTGGATACATTAAGGACATAATATATATTTGCTACAAGCCCTTGGTTATACAGTATGTCCATGGCACATACAGATGTGTCCTCATTCATCTAGCCACAATACGCCACACAGCAGGAGATGCCTAGTGTGAGTGAGGCGCTAGGTCCCGTGCAACTCTGCTAATGTTGGGTGTATTTTTTTTTTTTCCCCAAAATACTTCTTAGTCGCAACTAGGACGCACCAGGAGACTGTGCTGATTCATTTGATATATGACCCTTGTATGTGTGTGATTGTGTCTGTATACAGAACAGAACTTGTATTGGAAAAAAGCTGCGGCTGCTACATTGCATCACTTTGTGTACAGATTCAGAGACTGTGTTCAGAGACTCAGTTGCACACAGATATACAATTGTCATATAGCAAATTAATCAGCACAGTCTCCTAAGAAGCATTGTTGGACAAAAAAAGATGCAAGAAAGACGCCTGATGCTAAAAGAGTCTCACATGACTTGGCGTGCCAAGAGGGGCTGTTTGGCCAAACTGCAGCAATGTTTTATGAGGACATATCTGTATGGAAATGCTGCAGCATGTTAATGTCATGTACAGAACTGCAGATTGGAACTAGAATGCTTACCACGTGTTACTAGACAAGAGCCCGTTATTTGCCATCCTCTAATGTATATCTCAGTAATATGAGTTAAGACACCTCAACCTGCTGTTGTCCCTCGTTTGTTTGTACAGATATGATTTCAGATGGGCAAACACACAATCACAAGTGTGTATAAAAAATAAATTAGAAAATAAATGAGTAATATGCATTTGCACCTGTGTTTCTGGGTGGTAACAGACGTGTGATCCTTTGTGTGCGTAAAACTTGCATCTGTCTGCTCTCTTTTCATTCTGTTTCTTCCCTTGTTCTTAGTTCCTCCCACGTCTCCAGCACCTGTCACTGATGCTCCCACAGAAATGCCAACTCTTCCCCCAGCCACTCCCAGTGATACCAGTACTGTCCACACTACAACTAGTACAGTCAAACCCACTACAAAAGCCGTCCCTGCCACTATTGGTACCGACAGCTGGCAGACAACTGTGACTACCATCCATGAAATAGGTACCGGACTTTAAAAAGGATCCATTATATTGTCACCATTAAAGAAAGACTAGTATAGAATTCATCTAGCCTGGTGTGCCTTAGATAAAGCCAAAAACAGAGTTATGAGTCCTTTTTAAACAAAATCAGTGTACTTTTAATGACAATTAAAGTGGATCTGTCAGTCCTGAATAATCCATACTGGAATCTATGACACATAGACCTGTCAGTCCTGAATAATCCATACTGGACTCTATGACACATGAACCTGTCAATCCTGAATAATCCATACTGGACTCTTTGGCACATAGACATGTCAATCCTGAATAATCCATACTGGAATCTATGACACATAGACCTGTCAGTCCTGAATAAGACATACTGGAATCTACTGTATGACACATAGACTTGTCTGTCCTGAATAATCCATACTGGATTCTATGACACATAGACCTGTCTGTCCTGAATAATCCATACTGGAAGCTATGACACATAGCCCTGTCAATCCTGTATAATCCATACTGGAAGCTATGACACATAGACCTGCCAGTCCTGAATAATCCATACTGGAAACTATGACACATAGACCTGCCTGTCCTGAATAATCCATACTGGACTCTATGACACATAGACCTGTCAATCCTGAATAATCCATACTGGACTCTATGACACATAGACCTGTCAGCCCTGCATAATCCATACTGGAATCTATGACACATAGACCTGTCAGTCCTGAATAATCCATACTGGAAGCTATGACACATAGATTTGTCAATCCTGAATAATCCATACTGCACTCTATGACACATAGACCTGTCTTTCCTGAATAATCCATACTGGAAGCTATGACACATAGATCTGTCTGTCCTGAATAATCCATAATGGAATCTATGGCACATAGACATGTCAATCCTGAATAATCCATACTGGAATCTATGACACATAGACCTGTCAGTCCTGAATAAGACATACTGGAATCTACTGTATGACACGTAGACCTGTCTGTCCTGAATAATCCATACTGGACTCTATGATACATAGACCTGTCAATCCTGAATAATCCACACTGGACTCTATGACACATAAACCTGTCAGTCCTGAATAATCCATATTGGACTCTATGACACATAGACCTGTCAATCCTGAATAATCCATACTGGACTCTATGACACATAGACCTGTCAATCCTGAATAATCCATACTGGACACTATGACACATAGACCTGTCGGTCCTGAATATTCCATACTGGAAGATATGACATAGACCTGTCTGTCCTGAATAATCCATACTGGACACTATGACACATAGACCTGTTTGTCCTGAATAATCCATACTGGACTCTATGACACATAAACCTGTCAGTCCTGAATAATCCATATTGGACTCTATGACACATAGACCTGTCAATCCTGAATAATCCATACTGGACTCTATGACACATAGACCTGTCAGTCCTGAATAATCCATACTGGACACTATGACACATAGACCTGTCGGTCCTGAATATTCCATACTGGAAGATATGACACATAGACCTGTCTGTCCTGAATAATCCATACTGGACACTATGACACATAGACCTGTTTGTCCTGAATAATCCATACTGGACACTATGACACATAGACCTGTCGGTCCTGAATATTCCATACTGGAAGATATGACACATAGACCTGTCTGTCCTGAATAATCCATACTGGACACTATGACACATAGACCTGTCTGTCCTGAATAATCCATACTGGACTCTATGACATATAGAAAAATGTGCAGTTATTTAAGAACAAAAATTAAAATTTGTAATAAAATGTTATTCCATTATTCAAAGTTACAGGTGTTAGAGTTTTCTATAATGACTAGTATAAGATTGTAAAGGGGTGTATAGAGAGATATTTCTGAAGCAGGTCCACTTTAAGCCATGGTGCATCGTCATGTATCGTCAGGTATTATGGAAAAAGATTCCATTTGTGACTATTAGCCAGTAACAAGAAAGTGTTACTTGTAGGCAGTGGCACTAAAGCAGATATAAACTGTCCTGATGTAGACCCTATAATAACTGTGGTGAGGCTTATTTACTTTCTAAGAAGTCAATAAATACAACATTGTCAGTTGGTGGCATGATACATTCAAATACATTAGAATTATAGACCCTGCTATTTATTTTAA
This sequence comes from Pseudophryne corroboree, assembly GCF_028390025.1. Lineage (NCBI taxonomy): Eukaryota > Metazoa > Chordata > Amphibia > Anura > Myobatrachidae > Pseudophryne > Pseudophryne corroboree. The sequence goes on along the minus strand of NC_086445.1, from coordinate 692,636,271 downwards.
AGTACCATTAGTCCTCAAATCCCAAGCTGTCTTATAAAAGGTAGTAAGACTATGAGTCTCCATGCCTTGCTAGAACTTGCTAGGTTTGGCATTATAGCTGCACTTAGCTCTCTCTCCCAAAATATGAATAAAAGAGTCTGGAGCATCCTGTTATGGTGTTACTGCCAGGAGGCCAGCTGTGTGTAGTAAGTAACATGTCCCTCCCATGATCACAACCTTGTCTATATTATCTACAGTTCTTATTAGCTCCTGAACATTTAACAGATATCTTAGTACATTTGATTTATTACAGTAGCTCTGTTATAAAACGATTTTACATACATGAGGCGAAGGCTGTCTAGTAAATTAGTGTTTATAGTGAGGTCATAGCCATGTTTGTTATTTCATGTCATATCTATAACACCCTTCATACTGGGACTTTTTCCCATACAGTATGCTGTTGGTTCTAACTGTTATAAATCACTTTCTCAGCCACAACAGAACAACCTATTTGGAACATCACAGCTTTGCCCAACAGCCACTGGGCAAACATCACCTGGATGCATAACTTAGGGCCTGGCTCTGAGTTTATGGTTGAGTATATTGACAGTAAGCATCACTTCTGCATGTGGAGTTTGTGTAGCCTGAATGGATCTGCTAGCTACCACCCACAATCAGCCTCTGCCACACCGCCCATAAACATACTACAGGAAGGCACTTCAGGAGCTGGTTCCTTAATGATCAGCATGGGTTACAGTGAGCCAAATTGGTTGACATTTTTTCTAACATATAATTTATAAAGAGCTTTATGAACAAATTCCTCATCGTAACAGCACCTTCAAAATCTTTTCTGTTTAATATATGTTTTTTTACTATCTGTGGTGACTGAGTCAGAACGAGGGCTAAGTGCTAATTAAACTTCTATAGTGCTGCAAAGCATAATATATTGTACCATCAGAACAAATGTGATACAGTTGGTCCTGGTTAGGCAGCAGTAGCAATTTTTCTATTGATGTTTCTGCATAATTTAAAGTAGACATTTTTTATTATTATTTTTTTTAAAGCAAAACCAACTGATTATAATGCAGTCTTAGCCCATCAGATACAAATGCACATTATATTTTGTTATACAGATGTGTCCTCATGAATCTTTCCTGCAGTCACACCAAACAGCCCCTCTTGGCATGCTAGGTTGTGCTAGAATCTACTAGCATCAGGTGTCTTTTTTGACGAAAATGTGTCTTAGTCACAACGCAATGCAACTAGAACGCACAAGGAGATGGTGCTGATTAATTTGATGGGACACTTGTATATCTCTGTGCGACTGAGTCTCTGAATCTGTATACGAAGTGCTACAACGTAGCATCCACAGCTGTTTTCAAATACAAGTTCTGTTGTGCTCCGTGTACAGACTCAGTCACACACAATATACAAGTGTCATATATCAAATTATCCAGCACAGTCTCCTCATGCGTCTTAGTCCTTGCATTGCGATTAAGATGCATTTTCGGCCCAAAAAGACACTCAACATTAGCAGAGTTGCACAGGACCAGATGTCTCACTCACGCCAGGCATCTCCTGCTGCATGGCATATTGAGGCTGGATGTATGAGGGCACATCTGTATATTGTGAAAAAAAACTTTATTATCTCCCAATGGTCCCACCTATTATTTTGTTTTGATTCCAAGTAGCTTGCAGTAAGAAAGCTCTATACAGACATGCTGGCTAACACATGTTTTTTTTTCCAAGGAAATATAATATAACCACTCCTGGAGTGCCTATTTTGCTTTAAATCAGCTTGTAAAATTGATTAAGTTAAATACATAGACATTCATGGGAATTATCGTTGTTTTAATTTGAGAATCTAGCTACAGTATTTGTGATCATCCCTAATGTAATGGCCTGTACAGACCCCTCCCCCCCAGGCTGGTATCCGGTCTTTAGGTCGACAACACTTAGGTCGACACTCATTAGGTCGACCACTATTTGTCAACATGCATTAGGCCGACATGGTTGTTAGGTCAACATGGCAAAGGTTGACACATGAAAAGGTCGACATGAGTTTTTCACATTTTTTTACATTTGTCAAAAACTTTTTCATACTTCCACGTGGACTATGATTGGGAGTAGTAACCTTGCTGAGCGCAGCGGTAGCAGAGCGATGCACCTTGCCCTAAGCACGAGCCATGCGAGGTGACATGGTGCACTAATTGGGGTTCCTGGTCACTTTTCGAAGAAAACAACACCAAAAAAACTAAAAATACTCATGCCGCCCTTTTTCCATGTCACCCTAATGACCGTGTCGTCCTATTTCAGGTGTCGACCTAGTCACTGTCGACCAACAGTGTACGACCTAATGACTGTCGACCTAGTTACTGTCGGCCCAAAGATCCACACATCCCAGGCCAATGTCATCCCAACTACGTACTTTATAGGGCGCAAACAATAAATATTTAATTGGACACAGCATGAGATAGTTTTGAAAGTTCCCATGTATATCTATGTGTACGTTTTATAAAACATGTTCCTGTTTTATTTATACATTTATTTATATATATATAAGGTGGCTTTATGTTATCAAAACGTACATGCTTGGATGCACACTTTTTTCCATGCAGCTGTCCATTCGTCATTTATATACATGTACAGAAAGGGAAGGTCTTGTCACCTCATATATGAAAATACAACTGATTGCTGTGCATTGCACTACATACAGTATGCTTTGCTTCTGTGTTCAGTACTCATACTTGATGTCTTCAACTTAATATATTATCTGTCTCTATTATCCACCAGGCAAGTCCATATTGCAGCATTAAGGTTTGAACAGGAAGAATATTTGTAGAAATATGAAATATAAGCTACAGTATTTTACACATAGATTAAATAATGCTTATGTAAATGTTTGTTTCTGGTGTTTTGCTCACATTGGTTCTGCTGAGTGCACAGAGCAGTGCTGTACTGTATTGACTTACGTGTTGTATTAGATATATGTTGTATTATACATGTGGTTGTAGCAGAACAGTTTTTAGTGAAATACTCCAGTGATGTTAAAAATAAGCTTTACAATAAACCCAGCTGGGAAATAAAGGTATGCCATTCCTCTACATATACAAGTAGACAGAGCATTACCAGTGGATATACTAATTGCTGATAAAAAAGTAATTGAAAAAAACATTGGGCCTAATTCAGACCTGATCGCAGCAGCAAAGTTGTTCTCTAATGGGCAAAACCATGTGCACTGCAGGTGGGGCAGATATAACATGTGCAGATAGAGTTAGATTTGGGTGGGGTGTGTTCAAACTGAAATCTAAATTACAGTGTCAAAATAAAGCAGCCAGTATTTACCCTGCACAGAAGCAATATAACCCACCCAAATCTAACTCTCTCTGCACATGTTACATCTGTCCCCCACCCTGCAGTGCACATGGTTTAGCCCATTAGAGAACAATTTTGCTGCTGCGATCAGGTCTGAATTAGGCCCGTAGTCTGATAACATAATATAGACCATATTTTCCATGTGATCTGTATATATTGTATAGTAAAGTTTTTGTTTGTTTGTTTGTTTGTTTGTTTGTGAAGTACTACACTATTAGTCTTGATTTGTGTGTAATATTTGAATAAATGGAATAGGACAAAATTAGCCACACAACGCATGTGCACTGCTTATGGCTGTATTTTGAGTTGAGCATATACTGTATTACTTTTATGATCCCATCTCTGGAGAGGTGTATCTGGGCCAATCACGTGTGAGTTTTTTTTACAGAGATATGAGGAGTCAGAAGTCTAGAGATGGATCCGATTTTGACATACACGTACCTTTGTCCCATAGGACTGGTGTTATATTCTGTGTTGTTGATGATGGATATGTACATATACAGTAGATTTCAAGGTGTACTTAACATAAGAAAAGAAGAACTTAGCTGTAGAATCATAAGTGTATAGATGCATTTTTATGTGTACTCGCCATTCCACATTTCAGGTACAATATGCATATAGGATAGCCTTAAATGTGTATTGTGCTTGGTTACATAGTTACAGTTATATTGCGATCACTCCAAAGATGTTGTGATGCCTTCTGTAACCTTATTCATCAAAAAGAAAATGTCTCCAGACTGAGGAGCTGTCACGTATGTAGAGCTCCAACTCAAGTGATAAGATTATTGAAATATCCGGAGATTTGCATTGATCAAAATAAAATTTAACCCAAGTGGTAAGATTGTCATTTTCCAGTCCCACCAGCCTGATCTAGATGGATGTGGCATCAGTTTTAATTGGATGGCCCTTTTTCTAATAGCTACATTCAGTCAGAAAGCGGATTTAAACAACTATCAATTCCAGAGAGGAAAAAGGGATTACTTTTTAAATATGCATTTAAGCAACCAAGAGCACATCAATAATGTAGTGCGATGGTTTAATAAGTGAGGGCGGAGCAGTGGAACGGTGCTTGGTGAGACTTTTCACCAGTCCGTCTGGATAACGTCCGAAGTTTTCAGATAAGCTTATTTGCTAGCAGATGGAATAGGACTTTAGCTGTGTGCATCAGAATAGTGTCTGTCAGTGACATTACGTATTACAGTATATATTAAGCGCAAATGGTTTCCCTCTTAGCCTGTGAAAGTGTGTTTGTTGTGGCTTTGAAGTCTCAGTAAATTTTGAACTCTCCAGTTATATCTTGTAGAACTGAAGCCTGAAACACTGGGAGAAGCTACTTGTGTATATATTTTGAAAGCATAACGTAGTTTTGTGTTGTTACAGTATAGTTATCTGTGACTATGACAGTTGTATAAAGAGAAGCATTGATTGCCTCATAGGTTAGAGTCCGGATAGTTGCAGCATGAGCGCTTGGAATGCAATTGGAGTATTGTTTTAGATTTGTATGTATAGTGTTATGGAATATATTGGATGCTGTATTTGCATATATAGCCAGCATGTGTCTCATCTTTATGTAGTGTTTGCAATGTAATAAAACCAGACCAATCAAAGGGACTACTTGTGCAAAGATGTTTATGGTGAGAGTCATGTATATGGATGTGGGTCTTAAATATATTTGCATGAAACTTTTGCTCTGGCCTCCCTACACATCCCATAACCTCAAGTCAGCCGACGTTCATCCTCAGCTCTTTCCTATCAGGTAATAACATGAACAGAACTGTTCCCGTTAAGGCTCATCCCACCTCAATTCAGCTGTTTGACCTGGTCCCTGGGATGACCTACAGAGTACGGGTTTATTCCCGGAATCACCACTCAGTCACAAGTCCGTATGTGACGTTCGAGACCAGCTCAGGTGAGGGCTTTGTGTTAATTCAGTAAAAGCAGAGATATGGTATCTCTGGTCTTTAACCTATATATAGTTCACTTGGAAACATATTTTGTTAGTAAACGGACAAACTTCATAGATTCTAGTTTAGAAATGAATGTTAAATTGGTCATTCAATAATCTCTCTTCTTGTGGAAATAGCTGTAGCTGCGTATTTCTTGGGAAGTTTTAATTAGCAAACTGCAAACATTTGTTAAGCATGTTACTATAATACACACACACACATACACACACACACAAATGTGTCTTGTGAAGGCGCTCTTACAGAAAATACACTTTCTAAACAGTATCTTCCGTTAACTTTATAGTTTGTATTGTGCAGAGTCTTCTATAATAATCATGGCAGATAAACAATGAAACATTTATAGAGCAACTTGTAGTTAAGTCCCTAAGGGGACTATAAGCCTGATTCAGAGATGGACATAATGTCAATGTTGTACGCAGTGCAGGGGCAAACGCAGGATGTGTATGGGGAGTTTCCAGAGGAGGATGACAATTGAGGTGACCAAGTATATGCCGGGTCTCTATTGTGATCCCTTTGTGAGGGCACTCAGCTAAGTATTGCATTTGATTGGGAGTGCCAGACCCTTTGATATTATATATATATATAGTGTGTGCATGTACACACATATATACATTTATAGACATACAGTACATACACATTACTTGTACTGTATTGTCTTCTTACAGCAACAGCAGACCAGGAAGTGCAGGTCACTGCAGCGATTCGTGTGCCTTTGAAAAGGGGATGGGGTGAAATTCCACAAGGGGTGGGGCTTAATTTGCAGACTGCAACAGGTGGATACATTAAAAGAAAAACAAAAAAATGTCCAACAGGGGGGTTTCCGAGTACTCAGAAACCCCCCATGCCTGCATTACAGTAATGGAATTGTTTTTTGCTACTGAGCATGCGTATAAGTTGTACTATGCATGTGCCGCGATAGTCTTGTGATGGCGGTTGCAGTGATAATTTATTTGTAGAGTGAGTGAGAAGCAAAGACCAGTTGTGGGAGGTGATAGGGGAGTGGCGGCTGAAATGCAGATGTATTGTTGCTGTTTCGGGGACGTGTCAGAGCTTGTGAATGCAATCTGATATTCAGTTAAAATGAACCCGCCATCTTACTTCCGACGGCCATGCTGCACAAACATAGGGTTGCTCAGAAGTTCGATTATAAAGCGATATGTGTCCAATGGTGGCATCTTCATACAGCGGCAGATCTGAGATGCCACAAGTGGACATCTCAATATAAATGCCGGTGTCTGCAGCATTTTCATATTTGCGCACAGCTGATGGGCACCTAATCGCAGCTGTGAAGACATTTGCGTACATCTCTGAATCAGGCCCTCTGGTCTATGTTCCTGCCTTTGGGGCATATTATATATGCACTGTAACTTACTGAATAAGATATTACTCTGTGGCTGGGCCAGACTCCGACCTGTTGCCAATATAATCTATAGGTGACATCTAATTTGTTCAAACTGTGTATAGACAAAAAGTAATAATTGTGAAAGTGGAGACTTCTTGATAATATATATACTGTATGGGGTGATTTTGTTTCTGCTCTCTTATAGAATCTACTTATTGTTTGCAAATCTCATTAAAAATAACAATACTATCAAGACTAACAATTGATAGTAAAGCATTGTAACAAGAAACAGGAAACATAAACTAAACCTATTTTAAATAACAAAAAAATGGTGTGCAGAAGGCTAAAGGAAGTGAGGAAAAGAAGAAAATGGCTAGCAGTGGAGAGGGGGAATACCAGTGGGGGGAAAAAAATAGATCGTTATACCATACATTTATTAACTCGTCATCATCCAGAATGTCATCTAGATCAGTTTCCCACTTTATTGCCTGAGAATATTTAGCAGAGAAGGAGAGTATAAGGAAGGAATTAGGCCTCTGTAGGTCAAATTTCTGAGAGTAAATTCAATTGCTGGTAAAGGCCTGCTGATTATGTTATTGTATATTGGAAATAGTGCTTAATATGAAAGTACTGGTAAAATCAAGTGCTATGGAAGACAATACTCTTTTGGATCTCAGAGAAGAGGAGAAAATAATTAAGGATCATCGAATTTCATGTTAATCTTCAGCTAGAATTTGGGAATCTGCAGACTCCGTAAAGTGGGAATAGAGGGTTGCACCAGATTGAGTTTATCTGGATGGGAAGGGAAGGAGTTGGGGGATGGTAGTTCTATGCTGAAACAGAGAGTAAAGTTGTGTACACACGGTGAGATTCAGGCTAACCCCGATTCTCACTGTGCGATAGGGACTAGGTCGGTATCGCAAGCCTAGATGACTGTGCTTGCGATACTGGCTATGTACGATTTTGTCTAAGTGTCAATTTTGACTATACTTTTATACTAAATAGTCAAAATTGACTTGCCTGCACAGTCTGTCTAGGCTTGCGATACCGACCTTGTGGGACCGCGCATCGGTATCGCAAGGTGACTTTCACCTTGCGATCTGCACTAACTTTTCTTGCAATTTTGACTATATAGTCAAAATTGAAAGAAAAAAATCTTACCGTGTTTACATACCTTATGGGAAAAAGGATGACTTTTCACAGAAGGAAGACTGCAGGGGCGGTTTTGGCGATGTTGAATGACAAAAATCCGTGCTGCTTATAGAAATTATATGTCTCTTTTTACCTTTCTGTAGTAGATGTTTGAGCAACTGTGAAATTATGAGTGTATCATCCCTTGTTCTATGTGATTATGACATTTTCCATGCTTCCATCGGTAAATTTCACATGAAACTATTGTTTTATAAGTGATGTAAATATCATATTATATGAAAAATGTGGTCTCATTAAGCAACATAAAAATTGTCTATTGTTCCATCATTGTAGTTTACTGTAAGCACTGTTCTCTTTTACTTTCCATGAACTTCAGGGCTCCATATCCCTGATCCTCCACAATCCACAACCACAAATAAAAACAGATTTCTTGAACTCCTCACATGAGCTCCAGAGAGTCTGCCTGAATAGCTCATTCCTGGCCCACTTGATGTAGAGAGGCCCTAAACGGACTGTGCTGCCTGGCTTACTTAAAAGACTCCATGGAGTCTTCCACAACATGTGATATTCAGAATTTCATCATTAATGAGACCTCCCACCCTACAAAATCTGTTTCTTTCCTCTATGTGTGGATATTGTGTTCTTTGTTATACATGTGTGATTAGTGTTTCCTATGTACATGTGAGTTACAGTGCTTCTTTATGACCAGTGTTGTGCTCACCTCTGGCAGCTTACACAAAGAACCAGGTAGACATTGCCACCCAGGGCTGGTTCATTGGGCTCATGTGCGCAGTCGCTTTGCTGGTGCTCATCCTGTTGATTGTATGCTTCATCAAGAGGAGCCGAGGAGGCAAATACCCAGGTGAGGGGCAAATACCAAACATTGCAATGTTTAATTTAAGAGGAAAATATTCATTTTGTTGTCATTGTATGTATATGTATATATATATATATATATATATATATATATATATATATAGAATAGGGGAATATGGGTATCGGCGACTGGTGTTGTTTAAAACAGAATCATTAAAGATTAAGATTTATGAGCCAAAAAATATAAAATTAACAAACAAGCTTTCTCTGAAGAAGTCTGATTGAGACGAAACGCGTTGGATTCCCTGTAGTGACCCCCCTTGCCTATCTTAAAAGCTAAGTCCGAATTCCTTACATTTTACAAAGATTTCTTATGCTTTTACTTTTGAAATTTTATGTCTTTTTATTCCACTTTTACATATTAAAAAGCTTGTTTGTTAATTTTATATTTTTTGGCTCATAAATCTTAATCTTTAATGATTCTGTTTTAAACAACACCAGTCGCCGATACCCATATTCCCCTATTCTATATCCTTTCAGCAGTATTGTGCCTGTACTGCACCTTTAAGGGTTGGCAGACACCTTTAAGTAGGTACTGTACGTGTGTGTGTTTGATCAATACTAGTGCTTTTTTAAATCACTTTTTTACTGAGATTTTACCCCACAAGTGGCGCAATATCATTTTCTGTTACACATATATATATATATATATATATATATATATATATAGAAGCAAAACGGCCGGCACTCCCCCTGCTGCTGCAGAAACTGCTCCGGTGCCCTCCATAAGATGCAGGCATCCAAATTGTAGAAGGAAGAATCTGGCGGCACTCAGGAGACTTGTATCAAACAGTGTAAATATTTATTGGAGCAACATCCTGGATGTTGCTCCAATAAATATTTACACTGTTTGATACAAGTCTCCTGAGTGCCGCCAGATTCTTCCTTCTATATATATATATATATATATATATATATATATATATAGGCAAAGTAAACAGGCAGGACTCCTCGGTTTTTTTTTTCAAGAAAGCAGAGCCGTTACAACAGCATATGTGGTCAACATTTCAGATGCATTTATTAAGCATCTTTCATCAGGATACAACAGACATTTACATTTTCTTACCTTATAAAGCACCAGTGCACACCAAACAGGGCCATAACTTCCCCCAGCACTTCTGGGTATGGGTGGCGGTGGGGGCGTGGCCTGTTACCAAGTGAACAATAATCAACATAATAACAACATTGGGAGCAGTGTAAGCGCTGTAAGTAACAAAGCATTTTATAACTCATGGGGGTAGTCATGGCCCTGTTTGGTGTGCACTGGTGCTATATAAGGTAAGAAAATGTCATTGTCTGTTGTATCCTGACAAAAGATGCTTCATAAATGCATCTGAAACGTTGACCACATATGCTGTTGTAACGGCATTCCTTTATTGAAAAAAACTGAGGAGTGCTGCCTGTTTACTTTGCCTACATAATGTCCCTCTGGATCGTGGCAGGGCACCCAGGTGTCCCCAATGTTTATGTGGAGTGCTGGTCAAATATGATTTTATTAAAAAAAAATATATATATATATATATCCAGCAACAGAAAGCGGCACTCAGAGACTTGGTGAATCGTGCAAAATAAAGCAGCAAAGCTTTAATGTGGAATCACATCAACGTTTCGGGGTTTTCCCCCTTCATCAGGATAACAACACATCACACAAAGAAAGCATTTATACATTACCCCCACCAATCCACAAGTTCAAGCATTCCCGCCAGCAACCCGGGGACACGCCGTCACTCCCTCCTCACACGCCTCTCCTTCCGGAGGCGGAGGTGACGCGGCACGCCACACTGAGCACCAGGGGGGTTGCCATGGAGACGCGGCACCACCCGCACTCAACGACGATGCTGGCGTTGCCACGGTTATCCGCGGAAACCGACAAAAAACAAATAGACAGCAATAGCAGCACCCGTTGTCACAGTAACATACCAAGTACAAACAGCAGCATCGCTGGGGCGAATGGTGTCATGTCCACAAGTGCAAACACAGTGCACACAAAATATATACATATAAATAAAATATATACATAAAATATATGTAAAAAAATCAAAAGTGAACAATAAATGATATGAATATATGAAATGTGATATAATTACTAAACAACAATTCATGGCTATCCCAGAAAGATATTTCAAGTCTGGCAATAAATATTATTCCATCACAATGTCTTCTACGGACCAATAGAGGGCAATAGAGAGCAATGATCCAAATGATTAAACATGAGAAACAGTCATATAAAATATCAACCGTAAAAACTAATTAAGGCCACTACACCATTTCAGTTCATTTTGGTAAAAACTAATATGTATACCCTTTATGTCTAAGCAATTCTAGATCACACTACTGGAGTAGAACCATCCCACCAGGTCCATTCATGGATCCTGCAACTACTATCCATGACTGACATTCAAAACCTCACAAAGTCGTCATAATCACAAGAAGCAACTGAGACCCATGGACTCATTTAGCCCCTTAGGGGCCAATGTGTCAAGACGGAAAATCCAATGGGCCTCCAATTGTAATAAACTTCTATGTCTATCACCTCTCCGCAGTGATTGGGGCACATGATCAATGATCTTATACCGTATGGTGGCAACGCCATGTCTCAAACGGGCAAAATGGCGTGCCACCGGTTGTTCACTGTGCCCAGATGTGAGTGCGGCTCTAATGGCCGCCCGATGCTGTGCCATCCTCTCTTTAAATTGGCATATAGTTTTGCCTACGTACTGAAGTCCGCAAGGGCATGTCAGCACATAGACAACGAACTTCGACGTACAAGTGAGGGGCCACCTAATCCTAAATCTTTTCCCGGACTGAGCCGGGGCTATGGTGTCACCGGTCTGGAGGTATCCGCACGTGGTGCACCCCAGACACCGGTAACACCCATTCTTGCGAGTTAAAAAGTGTGGTTTTTGAGTTTGTCCAAACCCAGTGATGTCTGTCCTGACTATAATGTCCTTAATGTTCCTACTCCTGGAATGACCCGCCAGCAAACGGGTACCCTGCAGACTCTAGTCAGAAAAGAATTCTATGTCTGGCCCTGTGTATAAAGGGTTATTAACCAAAAGATGTCTCACAGCCTCCACACCCGCCCCATGTGGGATGCAAGTGTAGAGGCTGGAGACATCAAGCGTCACCATGGTGACAGACGAAGGAAATAGTCTTCTCAGATACAACAGTTTCCATCCACACTCTACTGTTAGGGGCCTGCCATACTCTCAATATTTGAGGGTATGTAGGACCACCAGTGACCCTGAGGACACACTAAAACAACTTGAACTCATGACTAAAAATTTTTTATATAAGGGTTACCCTAGTGGGGATTTGGAAAAGGCCAAACTTAAAGCTTTAGGACATACACGTCAGACTCTTCTGTCTAAACCCAATATTGATCAAAAAAAGAAATCCTTACAGGACATTGTTCCGTGGATTACTGAATACAGTAATCAATATTGGGTTTAGACAGAAGAGTCTGACGTGTATGTCCCAAAGCTTTAAGTTTGGCTTTTTCCAAATCCCCGCTAGGGTAACCCTTATCTAAAAAATTTTTAGTCATGAGTTCTAGTTGTTTTAGTGTGTCCTCAGGGTCACTGGTGGTCCTACATACCCTCAAATATTGAGAGTATGGCAGGCCCCTAACAGTAGAGTGTGGATGGAAACTGTTGTATCTGAGAAGACTATTTCCTTCGTCTGTCACCATGGTGACGCTTGATGTCTCCAGCCTCTACACTTGCATCCCACATGGGGCGGGTGTGGAGGCTGTGAGACATCTTTTGGTTAATAACCCTTTATACACGGCCAGGCATAGAATTCTTTCTGACTTTACTTATGTTCACCCTCACACACAACTATTTTCTCTTTGATGGGCGCTTCTTTCGCCAGAAAACGGGCTGTGCTATGGGGTCGGCAGTGGCTCCGTCGCTTGCCAACTCCTATATGTGGGAGGTAGAACGTGCATTGTTTTTTGAGAACGTCAGTATAGCTGAAGGCATGTTTTTGTATTATAGATACATAGATGACCTCTTGGTGTTTTGGGATGGTGACCTACAGATGTTTTTGGCACATATAGATCATCATAATGAGTCAGCCAGTCCAATTAAGCTCACTTATACTGTTAGTCCAAATGAAATTAATTATTTGGATATTAAGACTTTGATTGTCCGACAACAAATACAGACAACATTGTACACCAAGCCTACCGATAGAAATAGTCTTCTCAGATACAACAGTTTCCGTCCACACTCTACTGTTAGGGGCCTGCCATACTCTCAATATTTGAGGGTATGTAGGACCACCAGTGACCCTGAGGACACACTAAAACAACTAGAACTCATGACTAAAAAATTTTTAGATAAGGGTTACCCTAGCGGGGATTTGGAAAAAGCCAAACTTAAAGCTTTAGGACATACACGTCAGACTCTTCTGTCTAAACCCAATATTGATCAAAAAAAGAAATCCTTACAGGACATTGTTCCGTGGATTACTGAATACAGCACACACAGTAAGGAAAATAAAAAGTTTGTAAAATCGTGGTGGCCATTGGTCGCATCTGATTCAGGACTTAAGAGTCTGCAGGGTACCCGTTTGCTGGCGGGTCATTCCAGGAGTAGGAACATTAAGGACATTATAGTCAGGACAGACATCACTGGGTTTGGACAAACTCAAAAACCACACTTTTTAACTCGCAAGAATGGGTGTTACCGGTGTCTGGGGTGCACCACGTGCGGATACCTCCAGACCAGTGACACCATAGCCCCGGCTCAGTCCGGGAAAAGATTTAGGATTAGGTGGCCCCTCACTTGTACGTCGAAGTTCGTTGTCTATGTGCTGACATGCCCTTGCGGACTTCAGTACGTAGGCAAAACTATATGCCAATTTAAAGAGAGGATGGCGCAGCATCGGGCGGCCATTAGAGCCGCACTCACATCTGGGCACAGTGAACAACCGGTGGCACGCCATTTTGCCCGTTTGAGACATGGCGTTGCCACCATACGGTATAAGATCATTGATCATGTGCCCCAATCACTGCGGAGAGGTGATAGACATAGAAGTTTATTACAATTGGATGCCCATTGGATTTTCCGTCTTGACACATTGGCCCCTAAGGGGCTAAATGAGTCCATGGGTCTCAGTTGCTTCTTGTGATTATGACGACTTTGTGAGGTTTTGAATGTCAGTCATGGATAGTAGTTGCAGGATCCATGAATGGACCTGGTGGGATGGTTCTACTCCAGTAGTGTGATCTAGAATTGCTTAGACATAAAGGGTATACATATTAGTTTTTACCAAAATGAACTGAAATGGTGTAGTGGCCTTAATTAGTTTTTATGGTTGATTTTTTATATGACTGTTTCTCATGTTTAATCATTTGGATCGTTGCTCTCTATTGCCCTCTATTGGTCCGTAGAAGACATTGTGATGGAATAATATTTATTGCCAGACTTGAAATATCTTTCTGGGATAACCATGAACTGTTGTTTATTAATTATATCACATTTCATATATTCATATCATTTATTGTTCACTTTTGATTTTTTTACATATATTTTATGTATATATTTTATTTATATGTATATATTTTGTGTGCACTGTGTTTGCACTTGTGGACATGACACCATTCGCCCCAGCGATGCTGCTGTTTGTACTTGGTATGTTACTGTGACAACGGGTGCTGCTATTGCTGTCTATTTGGTTCCTGTCGGTTGCTGCGGATAACCGTGGCAACGCCAGCATCGTCGTTGAGTGCGGGTGGTGCCGCGTCTCCATGGCAACCCCCCCCCGGCGCTCAGTGTGGCATGCCGCGTCACTTCCGCCTCCTGAAGGAGAGGAGTGTGAGGAGGGAGCGACGGCGTGTCCCCGGGTTGCTGGCGGGAATGCTTGAACTTGTGGATTGGTGGGGGTAATGTATAAATGCTTTCTTTGTGTGACGTGTTGTTATCCTGATGAAGGGGGAAAACCCCGAAACGTTGATGTGATTCCACATTAAAGCTTTGCTGCTTTATTTTGCACGATTCACCAAGTCTCTGAGTGCCGCTTTCTGTTGCTGGATACATGTTCAGGGGCGCTGACCCCTGTAAGAAGGCACCGGAGCTGCTATCATTGTGTATTCTGGGAGTGCCGGATCTTTTACATGGATATATATATATATATATATATATATATATATATATATAGAGAGATATATATATATATATATATATATATATATATATATACTGGTGCATATAATTCGGCACTCACTCCTATTTTTCATCTGCTGAAGGTGCCTTCCCAATTAGCATGTAGATAGTAGTGTTTCCTTGTCGTACATGGAAGAAAGCAGGCGGCACTCACCGGGCTTGAATTTCAGTGTTTGTATTGATACATATTCATCAATACAAACCACTGAAATTCAAACCCGGTGAGTGCCGCCTGTTTTCTTCCATGTACAACAAGGAGAGAGAGAGAGGGAGAGAGAGAGAGAGAGAGAGAGAGAACTCTCCAGGCTTCATATAAATTTAAAATGACATTTTTATTAATAGTACAACAGAATCCAGCAAAGTCTTATTGCATCTCAAGCGCTTTCGGACCCATATAGGGCCTTCATCAGGAGGCACTAGACAGCAGCATCAGACACATAGTAGAGATCCAAGCTCACAGCAGTCCAACAGCAAGGCTGGCCCTGCCTAACTGGATCTATAAATACCCAAAACACAGTTGAAAATGGCACCAAAACTGAGCCTCTGACATCAACAGTGAAACTACACATGATCAGCATCAGGATCTAAACAAATACACAATGGGGGTAATTCCAAGTTGATCGCAGCAGGAAATTTTTTAGCAGTTGGGCAAAACCATGTGCACTGCAGGGGGAGCAGATATAACATTTGCAGAGAGAGTTAGATTTGGGTGGGTTATTTTGTTTCTGTGCAGGGTAAATACTGGCTGCTTTATTTTTACACTGCAATTTAGATTGCAGATTGAACTCACCACACCCAAATCTAACTCTCTCTGCACATGTTATATCTGCCTCCCCTGCAATGCACATGGTTTTGTAGCTATAATACTGGTCGCACAGGTTGATTCATGTTGAGTGAAAGGCCCCCATTTTAATTATCCAGAACACATTGGTATTATTCCTAACCATTTGGGGGGTGCTACCACAGGCAAAATAAATCTACAGAAGAGAGGAAGAGAAAGGGTTCGAAATGCCCTATAGTGGTGCACACAATCTTATATTAAAATATAACTTTTATTGTGATATATAATAAAACCAGCGAATATTAAAAGGAAAAGTAGAATAGTGTGAATGAGAAAGAAATCGTGATTAAAATTAGAAATGCTGCGCACTAGAAGTCACCTGAATGGCTCATAAATTGCTATTAAAGTTTCAGGATAGTGAGGAGTGTATCAGGAGTATATAATTCCTATATATTCGTAGTTGATATTTGCACTACGTTTCTGCTAACTGTAAAGGAACTCCTAGAGTAAATGTCTAAATTTTCTAATCCCTCCCAGGATTTGAGATATGAGACCGTTAAAGAAGCAGGACTCCAGATATCATCATGTGTGATATAATATGATAATGATAATCCCCTAATAGTTTGCTATGTGTAATGGTAACAGTAATTATTCTCAATAAACTGATCAACAAATGCTGTGTGTTGTATTTTCAATATACCACAGAATTGGTGTCAAAACTCTGGCTTGGCTCTTAATAAGTCTCAACAGTATCTGAGTGTCCTCCTAAAATCCATGTATAATAGTGTATCCATTGAAAGAGAGACATTGGCATAATGATACAATTGTATCCCCTAGGAGAGAAACAGCAGCTGCCAGTTCAAAGATACGGCTCTGACAGTCTTGAATCTTTTGGCTGTTTATAAGTGATAGATACAATTATCCTGGTATTATTGTAACATAGTTTAGGGCTTATTTACAGCTGAAATAGCTGCTGATAGTAAATACTCAGTAATCCCTTGTCACAATATCATTCTCTATCACCTTTTCTCTCAGAATCACTATACGTCAGTATGATTTAATGGTCCATATGAGATCATTTCAATTTAACCCCTCTTAATTATAACAGGAGATAATGAGGGCTCACTCTGTTCTTATCTGAATGTGAGCTAGTTCATGATATATATACTGTTCATTCCTGTATTGTCGTCTAACTCTCTCTGCACATGTTATATCTGCCTCCCCTGCAGTGCACATGGTTTTGCCCAACTGCTAACAAAGTTCCTGCTGCGATCAACTCAGAATTACCCCCAATGTACAACACGCCAACCAATCACAACAGTGAAATTTGATTGGTTGGCGTGTTGTACATTGTGTATTTGTTTAGATCCTGATGCTGATCATGTGTAGTTTCACAGTTGATGACGTCAGAGGCTCCGTTTTGGCGCCATTTTCAACTGTGTTTTGGGTATTTATAGAGCCAGTTAGGCAGGGCCAGCCTTGCTGTTGGACTGCTGTGAGCTTGGATCTCTACTATGTGTCTGATGCTGCTGTCTAGTGCCTCCTGATGAAGGCCCTAGATGGGGCCGAAAGCGTTTGAGATGCCATAAGACTTTGCTGGATTCTGTTGCGTATACTATAAATAAAAATTTAATTTTAAATTTAGATGGAGCCTGAAGAGTGCCCCCGCTTTGATCTTTCTCTATTATTCAAATACCGTTGGTATTGAGAGGACAGCCCAGCTGCGTGAAGATGAGAGTGCGACCTTCTGGGATATAGATAAATATATATATATATATATATATTTATTTATTTTTTAAATACAAACAACATATAAGGCATACAACATTCAGGGTGGACACTTATATATTTGCAGGATGACCTCACAGAGACCAAATTATATTTAGGTTTACAAAGTGCCAGTTTTCAGCACATTAGATGAAAATCCCCAGCTTCTAGCGCAGCTACTAAACAAAATAAAGATTTTGTTTAAATTGTATGTCATTTTAGCTGTTGCCAAAAGCTAGAGCTACATGGAACCGTGACATCCTTGACACAAAACAGATGCATTTGGCCATTGTAGTAAGCAAATACAGAACGTACAATACTTTGAAAGAGCAGAGGGTTCTTGGGCAATATTTGAATGGTAGGGGGAGATTAAGCAAAGCTTTGAGAGAGAGATAATGTGGAGAAAGATAAAGTACCAACCAAACAGCTTCTGATTGTCATTTTTCAAAAACAGCCTGTAAAGTGACAGTTCTGAGCTTGATACTTTATCTCTCTGTCCAAGCTTTGTGAAATCTCCCCCTCAGTGTGTTAGAAAACCAGTTTGTGGCGGGTGGGAGGTCTCATTAATAAAATAGGCTAGATCTTACAGTGAATGGTTTATTTTGTCCCCTTTAGTGCGGGAGAAAAAGGAAGTGGCTCTGGGTACTGAAGATCAGAAAGATGAGGATGGTTCATTTGACTACAGGTAAGAAAAGAATAATTTACAAAGTAGTTTTTACAACAATTAAAAAAAACTCAACTAATATAATTTGTACATATAATCTGTTGATAAACTGTAATATTCACATATCTACAGTATAAGCACATACAGTATAAAGGGCATCACATATACTGTCAGTTATTGACAAACAACTTATATTATTATACCCATATTCTGCACATAACGATTTGGTTATTCCGCCTAAATATGATTATTTTGCATATCTACAAACTGTTTAAAAAATGTACAGTATTTCTTAGTATCTCAATGTCACACCTATTCAGTGCGGAACACACAGTGTCACAGCGTCACACACAGGACAGTCCACAGCAGCAGTCTCAGAGCACCCTGTGCATGTAACGTCTGTGCCTTTGTTTTCCTATGGCTACCCAGGAAGGAGCACAGGTGAGGCACGTCACTGCCTACGTGTCACCCTCTGTGCTTTGTGTGTCCACCACCTCCCTGTAGTCCTGAAAGAACTTCCTCAAATAACCTATTTATAGTCTGGGTAATATCTAAGAATGGGTGGGCACGTCAGCACCTTCGCCTTAGGGCACAGTAGCAAAATATTACCAATTGTAAAGCTGGTTAACAATCTGGGGGAGATGCATACTTGCCTACCTGACCCTCTCCATGAGGGAGAAAATGCTCTGTTCCTGGACTTTCCTGGTAATGTATGATTGCCATCACCTGTGGTGAGCTAGTTAATTGATAAGAAAGGTGTTTCACCACAGGTGATGGCAATCATACATTACCAGGAAAGTCCAGGAACAGAGCATTTTCTCCCTCATGGAGAGGGTCAGGTAGGCAAGTATGCCCTGCATTAGATTCTCTGAAGCAGATCAGTGTCAGCATATATGTACATTTATAGCAACATGGTGTATTTCTGTTATGACAGTGTATGTTTCTCTCTCTCTCCTGCATATGTATGTCCCATCTCTCTCTATTCTTTAAATTTTGCCCCATCTCTTCCCTCCCTAAACCACTCTCATGTCCATTTGTTCCATGAAGGTTTTTCGGAAGGTAGGATAAAGGCATTTTTATATTTTAGGAATTAAGCTGTTATTCTCAACATAATATAATAACAGCATTAACAAAGTGATTCCACAGCTAACCACATAAGTAAGGGTGGTACATTAGAACATTAATCCCTTTAATCCAGTGGTTCTAAACCTCAGCCCTCAAGTTTTCCCTACAGGTCATGTTTGGAGGATTTCTGTCTGTGGAGGCCGGTGAGATAATTACTGACCCAGCTAAAGTGATTTTCTCACCTGTGCATGATTAAAGCAATCCACAGAACATGACCTGTTGGTGGTACTTGAGTACTCCTGCTTTAACCTAACTCTTCTTGATTCTGATGCTGTTATCCAGTAAGGCAGGGGCGGCCAGACTTTTGGAGTTGGCGATCTACTTTGAAAGCTAAAAAGCTTTTGTGATCTACCTAAGAGGAGTAATAGTGCGCGCGCAAAAAAAAGGCGTGGCATAACAAAAAGTGGGCGTGGTATAACAAAAAGTGGGCGTGGTATAACAAAAAAAGGGACGTAGCCTTGCTGCACAGAGTGTAATGACTGCCTCACACGAAATAACACATTGGACCCCACAGGTAAAAACCTCAAACACATATGCCCCCACAGTGCCAGATACACATGCCCCCACAGTGCCATGTGCCCACAGTGCCAGATACGCCCCCACAGTGCCAGATACAGATATGCCCCCACAGTGCCAGATATGCCACCACAGTGCCAGATTACAGATATGCCCCCACAGTGCCAGATATGCCCCCACAGTGCCAGATATGCCCTCACAGTGCCATGTGCCCACAGTGCCAGATATGCCCCCACAGCGCCAGATTACAGATATGCCCCCACAGTGCCAGATATGCCCCCACAGTGCCAGATATGCCCTCACAGTGCCATGTGCCCACAGTGCCAGATATGCCCCCGCAGTGCCAGATACAGATATGCCCCCACAGTGCCATGTGCCCACAGTGCCAGATATGCCCCCACAGCGCCAGATTACAGATATGCCCCACAGTGCCATGTGCCCACAGTGCCAGATATGCCCCCACAGCGCCAGATTACAGATATGCCCCCACAGTGCCATGTGCCCACAGTGCCAGATATGCCCCCTCAGTGCCAGATACAGCTATGCCCCCACAGTGCCATGTGCCCACAGTGCCAGATATGCCCCCACAGCGCCAGATTACAGATATGCCCCACAGTGCCATGTACCCACAGTGCCAGATATGCCCCCACAGTGCCATGTGCCCGCAGAGCCAGATATGCCCCCAGTGCCACATATGACCCCACAGTGCCAGATATGCCCCACATTGCCAGATATGCCCTCACTGAGCCATGTGCTCACAATGCCAGATATGCCCCCATAGTAGAGCTCACCGGAGTGGAGAGCGCAGCGCGCGCTTCTCCTGTCTTCCGCCCGCCCTGCTTCTCAGTCTAATCTCCGGCGGTGACGGCAGCGTGTATGGCTCAAATCAGGCGCCGGTCCGCGAGCTCTCATTGGCTAACGAACCGGCACCTGATTTGAGCTATACACTCTGCCGTCACTGAGGAGGCAGAGCGGCAGGCAGGAGAGGCGCGGCTTCGGGTGGCTGGGCGGCGGATCGCGATCGACTGGTCGCATGTCCGCAATCGACCAGTCGATCGCGATCGACTGTTTGGCCACCCCTGCAGTAAGGTGTTTGTATGTTTGTATTTTAAAAAAAACAAAAAATACTTTCTGAACATAGTAAAGGCCATTCGCGAAAGTGCAAAACCATGGGCCCAGAACACTACATGTTTATTTGATGCTATATATCTATTTCTATGCAAGTGTGACTGTTTATTCGGGAAACCAACTTTACTTAAATATAAAGATGGCTTTGTCTCTGGACGTGCATCATTTTGCATCAGCAGATCTCAACTAGTAACTACTGTAAATGCAGGCAATGCACATTCGTGCACCTCATTTTGCACCATGTACAAAAAAAATGTAATGTCATGTGACAAGGCAGGGGCCACCATTTTTAGAGGGGCATTTCCAAATGCAATCCACAATCTCCCACTCTGAGGAACAAATTATTGCCTTGCCCTGGGTGACGAAAACCCTAGTTTCGGCCCTAAAATACTGTTGAAACAGATATTGAAAGTTCACAGCACTACTAGCACAGCAACTTTAGCAATAGCAATGGCTTGGCTCCTGTGTTGGGACTTACTAATTGAAATTTGATCCAAATCCTGGGAGCAAAAGATCACCTTAATATGTTTGCTATTGAGGACATAATTTGAACCAATGTCCAAGAGGACGGGCCGGAAACCCCCCCCCCCCCCTCCTGTATTTGCCTATGCAAGGGGGAGATGTATCAAAACTTGGAAAGAGATAAAGTACCAACCAGTCAGCTCCTAACAGCCTGTAAAATAAGAATTAGAAGATCATTTGTTGGTCCTTTATCTCTCTTCATGCTCTGATACATCTCCTCCGCAGTATTTACATGCGTTTTGAAGAGTGGAACCGAGGTATTTTGGTCTCTGGTTTCGTATTATTTCCATTATGCACATTACCAGCCAGTCAATAGGAGCATTTTCTTGGGGCTCTGATGGTACCCGGTTGTTAGGTCTACCACACTTAGATCGACAGTCAATAGGTCGACCACTATTGGTCGACATACATTAGGTCAACATGGTTCAAAGGTTGACATTGGCAATAGGCCAACTTGGCAAAGGTCGCCACAGGAAAAGGTCGACATCAGTTTTTCACATTTTTTTTTCTTTTGTTGAACTTTTTCATACTTTATAAACCACGTGGACTAGGCTTGGGAATAATAACCTTGCCCGAAGCGCTAATTTGGGTTCCCTCTGTTTTTACGGAGTAAACAACGCCAAAAAAAGTAAAAGACAACTTTTGTCAACGTTTTTCATGATGACCCTTAGTCCATGTTGACCTTTTTTCTGTGTCGACCTAGTGCATGTCGACCAATAGTGGTCGACCTAGTGACTGTCGACATGGTTATGGTCGACCCAGTGATCCACACCCTGCACTGATACCTTGCAAGGTTCAAGTGGAAAACAGATTGTGGGTGGGTTCCTTCTTATGAAGTGGGAGGACAATTACAGAAGGGTATATATATATGCTCTGTGTCCCCTGTATTTTGCAGTTAATAAATGACTTTAATGCTTTCTCACATTCTACGCACCAGACAATACATGACCACATAATGAGATGCTGGCATTATATGGGTTATAGTACATTAGGTTTGCTATAATACATTAGAGATGTGCAGCTCAGTACTATCACTTACTGCTTTAGAGGAATCCAGAAGCATGTGTTGGGCATCGGGAAGTCGCTCATTACACCAATCCTGACAGAAGGCCAGCAATTCTTTAATTACTGTTACTGCCAAAGTCTGTACTGTCTTATTTTTCTGTATGACAAAATATATACCTACATCAGCAATCAGTGGAATATTTGCATTTAAGTACAATATGCTTTCTCAGCACTGCGGACCAGCTGCCATTAATCCAAAGCACAGGGTGTTGGGCATTCTTCCTCAATCTTTTAACACTCAGAGGTCCAGCAGAAGATCTTAACTGTGCATCTAATCCCCTAAATGACGAGCACTTATTATAACACGTTCCCTGTAAAGGAGCATACAGCAGTATTAAAGCCAGAAGTACAGTCTTATTCTTTCAAGTTGTTTTGCTCAGTGTTGACAAAGGGGATTCTGTCTGTGTTTTACAGAGCTTGGAAATGTAACCCTTTCAATTTTCCACCTCTATTTCACTGGGCTACCAAGTCACTAGGTTCTAAAATTCTGTCATCCCCAATATTAAATAATAGTTCATACTGCTCTATGTTACCTCTGAAGTTGTACAGATACGTCCTCATATATCTAGCCTCAATATGCCATGCAGCAGGAGATGCCTGGCGGGAGTGATATGACAGTATCTGCAATGTGAGACTGTGCTGATTCATTTGATAGGCGATACTTGAAGATCTGTGTATAGCTGAAGGGGAGATGTACTAAAGGGGGGTACTCACGGGAGAGATGTGTGCTGAACGATCTTAACACAGACCGCTCAGCACACATCTCTCACCCCGCTCAGCACAGCGCGATGTGCTGAGCGAGGGGGAAAGCCGACGGGGGGCCGCTCACTTCACACAACGGTGAAGTGAGCGACCCGCTAGATTGAGCCTGCATGCAGCTCAATCTAGCATCGGCGATAGCGATGCGCGGGGCCGCGCATCGCTATCGCTGGAGGGCATACACACGGCAGATCCGTGCTTAAAATCTAAGCAATCTAGCAAGATTGCTTAGATTTTAAGCACGGATCTCTCCGTGTGTACCCCCCTTAAGACTTAGGGGTCAATTTACTAAGCCTTGGATGGAGGTAAAGTGCATAGAGATAAAGTACCAGCCAACCAGCTCCTAACTGTCATTTTTCAAACCCAGTCTGTGACATGGTAGTTTGGAGCTGATTGGCTGGTACTTTATCTCCGGCCACTTTATCTCCATCCAAGTATAGTATGCCGGTATACTGTGCGCCGGGATCCCGACAGTCGGCATACTGAAGACCACCCGTTTGGCATGATTGCAGCAAAGATATATGAGGACATTGTGCATTTCTGACCTTAGCCAGCAATACTAACCAACTCTCACTGACCATAAAGTGCCCTTTCCCCTCTTTCCTCTGTATGGCTGGAGGTAACACCCTGCATCTTCTATTCTGTATATCTCATTATTTTGTTCTTTTTTAGTGATGAAGACAACAAACCACTTCAGGGCAGCCAGACTTCAATAGATGGAACCATAAAGCAGCAGGAAAGTGATGACAGTCTTGTGGATTATGGAGAAGGAGGAGAAGGACAGTTTAATGAGGATGGCTCTTTTATAGGGCAGTATACTGTGAAAAAAGACAAGGATGAGACAGAGGGTAATGAAAGTTCAGAAGCCACTTCACCAGTGAACGCTATCTATTCTCTGGCATAGGACATTGCCACCTGCCCATCCATCTCCTCTACTACCACATCCATATCTTTGTCTCTCTAGACTGTCCTGGGAGCACAGATACCCTTCTAACCCTGCAAGATTTAAATGGGAACATGCCATTGAGCATATATTTCAAGTACCATCTGCAAAAAGTAACCAAGAGGTATGGAAGTGTGGACAGCTACCCCTCCTACAGCTGCTACCAACCCTGTCCAAGCTACACACAGTATTAGCTGCTGGGAAATCCCCCGCAGCCTCTCGCCTTGCAATCTATTAACTGTAGTACCATTGAGTTCCACAGGAGGATGACAGTGACTTAATAATCACTGCTGATTGTTCAGAGTGTACAGGAGTTTCCCTAGGAACAGAAGTTATGTAACTTCCTTCTCCCGAAGGCCATATTATTGCACACTATTTTTTGGTGGGATGATAAGGAACATTTTTCTTTGCAATATGACATTAAAGCAATTGATTTTATAGTCTACAACACCTCAATTACTAATCTCAATCTAGCAAAAGGCTGTGGTAACTATTCATTTCCCCCTACCTCCTATTTTTAATGTGAACTTTTTGTTGTGCTCCAGGGTGTACTGTAATATAGACCATATGACAAATAGGGCAATAAGGCACTCTGGATATGTGTCGCTTCTTTACCATTCCCCTCAGGACAGTTCCCAGTCTGTGCTATGACTTTGTGAGGAGTCCAAGCATCACAGAGTCCTTGTCCTTTGATTGTAACTACTATCTTTACATATCCCAATGTGACTGAGGGCCAACTCTTGCCATTAACCCATTAGCTGCCAGCGGGATAGGAGGACATACACGGTTACCACTACCAGAGGGTGCAGAGCATCGCATAATGGTATTAAGAACACAAGATGTCTCCATTATGGCCCTCATTCCGAGTTGTTCGCTCGCTAGCTGCTTTTAGCAGCATTTCACACGCTAAGCCGCCGCCCTCTGGGAGTGGATCTTAGCATAGCAGAATTGTGAACGAAAGATTAGCAGAATTGCGAATAGAAAATTCAAAGCAGTTTCTGAGTAGCTCGAGACTTACTCCTACATTGCGATCACCTCAGTCAGTTTAGTTCCTGGTTTGACGTCACAAACACACCCAGCGTTCAGCCAGACACTCCCCCGTTTCTCCAGCCACTCCCGCGTTTTTCCCTGAAACGCCTGCGTTTTTCCGCACACTCCCAGAAAACGGTCAGTTTCCGCCCAGAAACACCCACTTCCTGTCAATCACTCACTGAGCAGCAGAACAATGAAAAAACGTAGTTACGCCGTGAGTAAAATACCTAACTTTTGTGTAAAATAACTAAGCGCATGCACTATGCGAACCTTGCGCATGCGCAGTAAGCGATTAATCGCAGTATAGCGAAAATCGGCAACGAGCGAACAACTCTGAATGACCCCCTATATACGACCACCCTCACGCTTTGTGCCACTAACAATCTATGCAGAACATATGTTTGTCCCTGTCCTTTGTTCTTTCAGATCACCCTGTTTTTCATTTATAGTACATTTAGTTTGGAAAACAGTAATTGGCTTCAGAATTGGTGGACAATGGCACTGACAACGTGTATGTGTAAAGACCCAGCAGCACCCTCAATACGTGTAAATGATTGTGACTATTACAGACATATATGTGTATGATGATGGAGGAGGCATTACTGCTGCTAGTGACAGTATGTGCACCACCATTGGTGGCACTGCTGCTGTATATGTGTACATATGAGTTTGAGGGTTTCTTTATTGAATAGCAGCATTGTTGTGCATGTATGTATGCCAATGTCATCGCTAACGTGCAAGACAGCTAGGAGTGATAAACATGCTACACCTGGTGCACCAAATAATGCCTTTGGTGTGTGAGGAGGATGGAACTTCCACTGCCTGAGCTGTGTATACATATCAGGTCTGACAGAGTGTGTAAATAAGGGGAGCTGGCATAACCTTAGTATAACTGAAGCGTTGCCAAATCTGGCCTTAACAATCACACAATTCAAAAAGCCCCCCTCCCCCCAGTGTGCATCTTGTAATTACACAAAGATGCCCAAACCTCTATATTTCTATAACACACGCTCTGCCTTGTCTCTCCTTTTGCACTAAAGATTCCTTCATATCTTTTGTTTCAGTGTGTCTTGTAAATATTAACTTATATCCATGTTTAAGTATCACTCAGAAAAACACTAATATATTTATATCACTGTACATTAACCGCAAGTATACTGCTGGACTCTTATTATAAGGATTTGGTTAGCCCATATTGGTCTTTGGTACTGAAAGGGTTAATTGTATAGCAACTGAAATAAATAAATGCACTGCTTTGTATGAAGAGCCATCTATGTATTTGGCGCTTTCCCTTGCCAGAGTTGTTCATTATGAGAAGTAACACTCTTGCAAGAGTTGGTTAACTCCTTAGATGCTGAGAGTCCTGCAAATCCAAAGGGGACCCCTGCTCATACAGTATAAGGTATCAGTGTTTTGTTTTTTTGTTTATTCACAAATGAAGCTCCTGTTGAATTCTCATTTATGTTTCTTTGTTTGGAGCGAGCAGAGAACTGCATGAGCATCACTAATGAGTTTATATCTGTTGTCTGTTCCTCGTTCTGTCTTTTTTAATCACTGTAAAACAAAAAAGAAATAAATTCCTTTTTTTCTTTTTAATGCTTTATTATTTATGTATAAGAGCAAAGTGATATTAGGAACAACAGATGTGTTCACATACACCTGTCCTCAAACTGCGTCAAAAAGCCAGGTTTGGTTTGACATGGACTTTGTGACTAAGCTTCGCCTTAATTCCCACCACACACTTTTTCACTTATTCGCATCACTAATGCAACAAATGTACATTTCAGGGGTACCTGTTTATTGGCGCTAGCATCACATGCAGCTGCTGTGTGCAACTGAAACGCTAACATGGGTAAAAAGGCTTCATGCTTCACATCTTTGTGCTTAATCTTTGATTTTATGGCAAATCCTTTGAAACAGGAATACTCATCCTACATACTTGTCCTCATACATCTTGCCTCTATACGCCACGCATCGGGAGATGTTTGGCGTGAGTGAGCTGACAGATCCCGGGCACCTCCGTTAGCATCAGGCATCTTTTTTTTGCCAAAATGGGTCTTATCCGCATCTCTGTGTGAATAAGACGCACAAGCAGACTCTGCTGATTAAAATAATATGCAGCATACAGGGCCGGTTCTAGATCTTGTGGTGCCCAGGGTGAACGTTTCCTTTGGCACCCCCTTCACCCCATTTAAAACAGGGACAGTGCACGCTGATGGCGCGTGTAAAAAAAATAGGGGTCCTCACGGGATAGGGGCGTGGTCACAAAATAGTACCAATTCAGATTACACAACACAGTAGTGTCCACCAGTCGCATTACACCACACGGTAGTATCCCTTATACACATTATGCCATGTTAGAGCCCCTTACATTGCGCCAGGTAGAGCCTCTTATACAAATTGCCCCAGGTGGCCCCTTATACACAATGCGCCAGGTAGAGCATCTTATACATTGTGCCAGGTGGTCCCTTATACATATTGAGCCAGGTAAAGCCTCATACACATTGTGCCAGGTAGCTCTTTACACACATTGCACCAGGTAGAGCCTCTTATACACATTATGCCAGGTAGAGCCTCTTATACACATTGGGCAAGGTAGAGCCTCTTATACACATTGTGCCAGGTAGACCCTTATACACATTGCACCAGGTAGAGTCTCTTATACATATTGCACCAGGTAGAGCCTCTTATACAACTTGCACCAGGTAGCCCTTTAACACTGCACCAGGTAGAATTCTTATACACATTGTGCCAGGTAGCCCTTTACACACATTGCGCCAGGTAGAGCCTCTTATACACATTGTGCCAGGTAGAGCCTCTTATACATATTGCGCCAGGTGGCCCCTTATACACAATGAGCCAGGTAGAGCATCTTATACATTGTGCCAGTTGGCCCCTTATACATATTGTGCCAGGTAGAGCCTCTAATGCACATTGCACCAGGTAGCTCTTTACACACATTGCGCCAGGTAAAGCCTCTTATACACATTGCGCCAGGTAGAGCCTCTTATATATATTGAACCAGTAGCTCTTTACACAGATTGCACCAGGTAGAGCCTCTTATACACATTGCGCCAGGTAGACCCTTATACAGATTGCACCAGGTAGAGCCTCTTATACACATTGTGTCAGGTAGACCCTTATACACATTGCACCAGGTAGAGCCTCTTATACATATTGCACTAGGTAGAGCCTCTTATACATATTGCACCAGGTAGCCCTTTAACACATTGCACCAGGTAGAGTTCTTATACACATTGTGCCAGGTAGCTCTTTACACACATTGTGCCAGGTAGATCCTTATACATATTGCGCCAGGTACAGCCTCTTATACACATTGCACCAGGTAGACCCTTATACACATTGCGCCAGGTAGAGCCTCTTATACACATTGTACCAGGTAGAGCCTCTTATACACATTGCACCAGGTAGAGCCGATTATACACATTGTGCCAGGTAGCCCTTTATTCACATTGCATCAGGTAGAGCCATACACATTGCACCAGATTGAGATTCTTATACACATTGCGCCAGGTTGACCCTTATGCACATAGCATCAGGTAGAGCCTCCTATACACATTGCACCAGGTAGCCCTTTAAGACATTGCACCAGGTAGAGCCTTTTATACAGATTGCGCCAGGTAGCCCCTTATTCACATTGCACCCAGTTGCCCCCCCCCCCCTTACTTTAGCGCAGTCAGGGGCAGAGTTTTGCAGCAGAAGAGCTTGCAGCGGGTACAGAGAGCCTCACCCCTCGCTGCGGCTCTTCTGCCACCTCCAATTTGGCTCCTTTGGTTTTCAGCACCGCAACACGCTGCGCTCATTGCTGGGGTCCACCTACGAAGTACTCTCACCGCCCGTGGTCATCATTGGCTCCGCAGCCTGGGTCTTCCCTCATTTCCATGCAACTGTGTCAGCGCAGTTTTCTCTGGTGTCTGGTAGGGGTCCTTCTCAGGTCCTCACCTCCAGGTAGGCGGGGCGTCCTCTGCGGTGCCTGCGGTGCCCCTCTCTGGCCAGCAATGCTCCTCTGCTTCTCCTCCTCAGGATGGAGGTCTTCCACAAAGTCCTGGTCCCCTGGCTCCTCCTCCAGGTCAGTGCTGCTGCAGCTCAACTCCAACAGTGTCCCCCAGTCCTCCCTGTGCAGTCAGGCAGTGACTTGGGCAGCTTTCTTCCTGTGGTTTCTTGTCCTCCCGGCGCTGCAGACTCCAGTCTCTTCGCCTCCCAGTGACTCGGCTTCAGTAGGCATTCCTTCTTGCAGTCCGGCCGCACACCATTCCCCTAGGGATTAGCCACCCATTCTCCCGTGGAAGCGAGTAGGGTGCAGCCTGCGAGAGGTGGAAGTGAAAAGGGGTGGGGGTTGGTAGTGAACTAGGGCCAGCGGGGGAGCGGGTGGGCGCACTTAGGGGTAAATGTATAAACTGGCTATATGGGGGGGGAGTAGTATCAGTGCACGTTATGTGCGCTGTATCGCTTCCCTCCTTGTACGATAGCTTCGGCACAGTAACGGGCAATATGCGCCCCTTTCCATATTGGAGCTGCTATATAAAAGATACCAAGCTGGTATGCGCTGCCAATGTATGAACAGTCAGCATCGCTTCGATTTCGACAGCTGCATAGTGTTGATGCCCATACACCACAGCAGGGACAAAGCTGTCCCTGGCTGTGGCGGTTGCCGGGTCTGAACTGCGCTGGGGATCTTGCGTGAGTAGCGAGATCCCGCGCTTACGCAGAGGAGCTGGCCGGGCAGGGAGACACAGCGCATCAGCACTGAGCTGATGTGTTGTGCGCTCAGGGAGACATAACCGGAGGGGTGAGCTGTCGTTTCCCCACTTCGGCAGTCGGCAGACAAGATGTTTGTCGATGTCCCTTCCTGGTTTGCCTCAGTATTGAGGAACAAGGAAAACCAACAGAAGATTCCCCCAGCACACCACCCACTTCAATGCATCTCTAAATATGGTGGTCCTAACACTGCATAATAGTGCCTATGTAGCATGATAAAATTAATAAATGTATGACCCATAGTAGGTACTATTATCATGTAGTGTTAGGACCACCATATCAAAGATGCCTTGAAGGGGATGGTGGCTTATCCTTACATTTGCAAATATATGTAACTGAGATCTTTACATTACTACTATCATATAGGATGTAACTCATTACTGGTTCAGTATAGTGTGCTGGAGAAACTTGTGTTGTTTTTTTCTTGCGAAAAGTATAGGTTTATGAGGACACATCACTGTGACTGTTTATAAGGTATAACATGAAGAACCACCTTAGCCATATCATTGCACACCTTAAGCATACTGTCAATCAAAACTGAAAATTCATGATGTTATACTATAAGACTACTTACAGATCTCCCTGGTTCAGCAGTTCATCTAATGTCTAAAACAGTCCATATGGTCTTTCTCAGTGTAACACTTGCATGGAGGGGATCAACAACACCATTGTCTGTTTGATAAAGAAATGAGGTGTGCTCACTTAAACATCATAGGCATCGATTGGTGGGGGGAAACATCCAGTGGCGGATCTAGACTTAACTTTTAGGGGGGGCGGTTTAAGAATTATGACTCCTCCCCCTAATCATAGCTCCTCCCACTTAGAGATGCCCATCCCGTTCGCTTCTAAAATTTCCTATTGTTGCCATTACTAATAAAATGTTGCCAGTTAGTGGAGAGAACCCTGCGCACTGGTGATACAGACTGGCGAATCACCATTCCTGCATAGCACACAGAATGAGCCAAAATCCACATTATACCACACGGTATTAGCCGAAATTCACATTATAGCATACTGTATGAGCCAAAACTCACATTATAGCACACAGAATGAGCCAAAATTCACATTATACCACACGGTATGAGCCGAAATTCACATTATAGCATACTGTATGAGCCGAAATTCACATTATAGCACACAGAATTAGCCGAAATTCACATTATAGCATACTGTATGAGCCGAAATTCACATTATAGCGCACTGTATGAGCCGAAATTCATATTATAGCACACAGAATGAGCCGAAAATCACATTATACCACACGGTATGAGCTAAAATTCACATTATACCACACAGAATGAGCTGAAATTTACATTATAGCACACAGAATGAGCCGAAATTCACATTATAGCACACAAAATGAGCCGAAATTCACATTATAGCACACAAAATTAGCCGAAATTTACATTATAGCACATAGAATGAGCCGAAATATACATTATAGCACATAGAATGAGCCAAAATTCACATTAGATCCACAAATGACCCCAGCGGTGCCAGATACTCAAATGCCACCCACGGTGCCAGATACACAAATGCCCACAGCGGTGCCAGATACACATGACCCCAGTGGTGCCAGATACACATGACCCCAGCGGTGCCAGATACATATGCCCCCAGCGGTGCCAGATACATATGCCCCCAGCGGTGCCAGATACACAAATGCCTCCAGTGGTTCCAGATACAAATGCTCCCAGTGGTGCAGGAATACACATGCCCCCAGTGGTTCCAGAATACACATGCCCCCAGTGGTGCCAGAATACAAATGCCCCCAGTGGTGCCAGAATACAAATGCCCCAAGTGGTGCTAGATACAAATGCCCCCAGTGGTGCCAGATATATATTCCCCCAGTGGTGCTTACCCTCCTGCTGCCAGTGCCACTGCCGCCGATTCCCGTCTCTGATGCTGAGGGGAGCGAGCGCACCGCGTGTCTCTTCTGCGCCTCCTCTCACTGAGTCCATGTCCCCGGCGGACATTTGAAATATAGCGCCGGCTTGTGAGCCAATCAAAGCTCATGGGACGGCAGCCAATCAAGAGCCGGTCCGTGAGCTCTGATTGGCTGACAGCCACAGACATTTAAAATGATTGCCGGAGTCGGGGACACAGTGGGCAGGAGAGGCGCGAGCAGCGCTCTCCTCCCTTCAGCGTCAAGGAGACGGGAATCGGCGGCAGCAGCAGGTGTGTGTGCGGGGGATGCCACCAGGCACCCCCCGTGCACACGCCTACACTGTCACTCTTCGTCGCACCTTCCCCCGCCGCGCTGCACCGCT
The DNA here is from genome assembly GCF_028390025.1 of Pseudophryne corroboree. Classification (NCBI taxonomy): domain Eukaryota; kingdom Metazoa; phylum Chordata; class Amphibia; order Anura; family Myobatrachidae; genus Pseudophryne; species Pseudophryne corroboree. The sequence goes on along the minus strand of NC_086445.1, from coordinate 692,604,059 downwards.
CTCCAGTCCGGCACCATGGCGGGACCCGGCCATCCATCCCGGTGCCAGTATGTGTAGGGGGGGGGGGCTTCGCCCTAATCGCCCCCCCCCCGCTAAATCCGCCACTGGAAACATCAGCCCACAGGAATATACCTTTCAGTATAAAGTATATTTCTCTGACGTCCTAGTGGATGCTGGGAACTCCGTAAGGACCATGGGGAATAGCGGCTCCGCAGGAGACTGGGCACAAAAGTAAAAGCTTTAGGACTACCTGGTGTGCACTGGCTCCTCCCCCTATGACCCTCCTCCAAGCCTCAGTTAGATTTTTGTGCCCGAACGAGAAGGGTGCATACTAGGTGGCTCTCCTGAGCTGCTTAGAGTAAAAGTTTAAGTTAGGTTTTTTATTTTCAGTGAGTCCTGCTGGCAACAGGCTCACTGCATCGAGGGACTAAGGGGAGAAGAAGCGAACTCACCTGCGTGCAGAGTGGATTGGGCTTCTTAGGCTACTGGACATTAGCTCCAGAGGGACCGATCACAGGCCCAGCCATGGATGGGTCCCAGAGCCGCGCCGCCGGCCCCCTTACAGAGCCAGAAGACAGAAGAGTCCGGGAAATCGGCGGCAGAAGACGTCCTGTCTTCAATAAGGTAGCGCACAGCACCGCAGCTGTGCGCCATTGCTCTCAGCACACTTCACACTCCGGTCACTGAGGGTGCAGGGCGCTGGGGGGGGGGCGCCCTGAGACGCAATAAAAACACCTTAGATGGCGAAAAATACATCACATATAGCTCCAGGGCTATATGGATGCATTTAACCCCTGCCAGTTTTCCTTAAAAAAGCGGGAGAAAGGCCGCCGAGAAGGGGGCGGAGCCTATCTCCTCAGCACACAAGCGCCATTTTCCCTCACAGCTCCGCTGGAAGGACGTCTCCCTGACTCTCCCCTGCAGTCCTGCACTACAGAAACAGGGTAAAACTAGAGATGAGCGGGTTCGGTTTCTTTGAATCCGAACCCGCACGAACTTCACTTTTTTTTTCACGGGTCCGAGCGACTCGGATCTTCCCGCCTTGCTCGGTTAACCCGAGCGCGCCCGAACGTCATCATGACGCTGTCGGATTCTCGCGAGACTCGGATTCTATATAAGGAGCCGCGCGTCGCCGCCATTTTCACACGTGCATTGAGATTGATAGGGAGAGGACGTGGCTGGCGTCCTCTCCATTTAGATTAGATTTAGAAGAGAGAGAGAGAGAGAGATTGCTGTGATACTGTAGATTAGAAGAGAGTGCAGAGTGCAGACAGAGTTTAGTGACTGACGACCACAGTGACCAGTGACCACCAGAGACAGTGCAGTTGTTTGTTTTATTTAATATATCCGTTCTCTGCCTGAAAAAAACGATACACAGTCACACAGTGACTCAGTCTGTGTGCACTGCTCAGCCCAGTGTGCTGCACATCAATGTATTGTATATAAAGCTTATAATTGTGGGGGAGACTGGGGAGCACTGCAGGTTGTTATAGCAGGAGCCAGGAGTACATGATAAATAATATTATATTAAAATTAAACAGTGCACACTTTTGCTGCAGGAGTGCCACTGCCAGTGTGACTAGTGGTGACCAGTGCCTGACCACCAGTATATTAGTAGTATTGTATACTATCTCTTTATCAACCAGTCTATATTAGCAGCAGACACAGTACAGTGCGGTAGTTCACGGCTGTGGCTACCTCTGTGTCGGCACTCGGCAGCCCGTCCATAATTGTATATACCAGTGACCTAACCGTGGTTTTTTTTTCTTTCTTTATACATACATACTAGTTACGAGTATACTATCTCTTTATCAACCAGTCTATATATTAGCAGCAGACACAGTACAGTGCGGTAGTTCACGGCTGTGGCTACCTCTGTGTCGGCACTCGGCAGCCCGTCCATAATTGTATATACCACCTAACCGTGGTTTTTTTTTCTTTCTTTATACATACATACTAGTTACGAGTATACTATCTCTTTATCAACCAGTCTATATATTAGCAGCAGACACAGTACAGTGCGGTAGTTCACGGCTGTGGCTACCTCTGTGTCGGCACTCCGCAGCCCGTCCATAATTGTATATACCAGTGACCTAACCGTGGTTTTTTTTTCTTTCTTTATACATACATACTAGTTACGAGTATACTATCTCTTTATCAACCAGTCTATATATTAGCAGCAGACACAGTACAGTGCGGTAGTTCACGGCTGTGGCTACCTCTGTGTCGGCACTCGGCAGCCCGTCCATAATTGTATATACCAGTGACCTAACCGTGGTTTTTTTTTCTTTCTTTATACATACATACTAGTTACGAGTATACTATCTCTTTATCAACCAGTCTATATATTAGCAGCAGACACAGTACAGTGCGGTAGTTCACGGCTGTGGCTACCTCTGTGTCGGCACTCGGCAGCCCGTCCATAATTGTATATACCAGTGACCTAACCGTGGTTTTTTTTTCTTTCTTTATACATACATACTAGTTACGAGTATACTATCTCTTTATCAACCAGTCTATATATTAGCAGCAGACACAGTACAGTGCGGTAGTTCACGGCTGTGGCTACCTCTGTGTCGGCACTCCGCAGCCCGTCCATAATTGTATATACCAGTGACCTAACCGTGGTTTTTTTTTCTTTCTTTATACATACATACTAGTTACGAGTATACTATCTCTTTATCAACCAGTCTATATATTAGCAGCAGACACAGTACAGTGCGGTAGTTCACGGCTGTGGCTACCTCTGTGTCGGCACTCGGCAGCCCGTCCATAATTGTATATACCAGTGACCTAACCGTGGTTTTTTTTTCTTTCTTTATACATACATACTAGTTACGAGTATACTATCTCTTTATCAACCAGTCTATATATTAGCAGCAGACACAGTACAGTGCGGTAGTTCACGGCTGTGGCTACCTCTGTGTCGGCACTCGGCAGCCCGTCCATAATTGTATATACCAGTGACCTAACCGTGGTTTTTTTTTCTTTCTTTATACATACATACTAGTTACGAGTATACTATCTCTTTATCAACCAGTCTATATATTAGCAGCAGACACAGTACAGTGCGGTAGTTCACGGCTGTGGCTACCTCTGTGTCGGCACTCGGCAGCCCGTCCATAATTGTATACTAGTATCCAATCCATCCATCTGCATTGTTTACCTGAGGTGCCTTTTAGTTGTGCCTATTAAAATATGGAGAACAAAAATGTTGAGGTTCCAAAATTAGGGAAAGATCAAGATCCACTTCCACCTCGTGCTGAAGCTGCTGCCACTAGTCATGGCCGAGACGATGAAATGCCAGCAACGTCGTCTGCCAAGGCCGATGCCCAATGGCATAGTACAGAGCATGTCAAAACCAAAACACCAAATATCAGTAAAAAAAGGACTCCAAAACCTAAAATAAAATTGTCGGAGGAGAAGCGTAAACTTGCCAATATGCCATTTACCACACGGAGTGGCAAGGAACGGCTGAGGCCCTGGCCTATGTTCATGGCTAGTGGTTCAGCTTCACATGAGGATGGAAGCACTCAGCCTCTCGCTAGAAAACTGAAAAGACTCAAGCTGGCAAAAGCACCGCAAAGAACTGTGCGTTCTTTGAAATCCCAAATCCACAAGGAGAGTCCAATTGTGTCGGTTGCGATGCCTGACCTTCCCAACACTGGACGTGAAGAGCATGCGCCTTCCACCATTTGCACGCCCCCTGCAAGTGCTGGAAGGAGCACCCGCAGTCCAGTTCCTGATAGTCAGATTGAAGATGTCAGTGTTGAAGTACACCAGGATGAGGAGGATATGGGTGTTGCTGGCGCTGGGGAGGAAATTGACCAGGAGGATTCTGATGGTGAGGTGGTTTGTTTAAGTCAGGCACCCGGGGAGACACCTGTTGTCCGTGGGAGGAATATGGCCGTTGACATGCCAGGTGAAAATACCAAAAAAATCAGCTCTTCGGTGTGGAGGTATTTCACCAGAAATGCGGACAACAGGTGTCAAGCCGTGTGTTCCCTTTGTCAAGCTGTAATAAGTAGGGGTAAGGACGTTAACCACCTCGGAACATCCTCCCTTATACGTCACCTGCAGCGCATTCATAATAAGTCAGTGACAAGTTCAAAAACTTTGGGTGACAGCGGAAGCAGTCCACTGACCAGTAAATCCCTTCCTCTTGTAACCAAGCTCACGCAAACCACCCCACCAACTCCCTCAGTGTCAATTTCCTCCTTCCCCAGGAATGCCAATAGTCCTGCAGGCCATGTCACTGGCAAGTCTGACGAGTCCTCTCCTGCCTGGGATTCCTCCGATGCATCCTTGCGTGTAACGCCTACTGCTGCTGGCGCTGCTGTTGTTGCCGCTGGGAGTCGATGGTCATCCCAGAGGGGAAGTCGTAAGCCCACTTGTACTACTTCCAGTAAGCAATTGACTGTTCAACAGTCCTTTGCGAGGAAGATGAAATATCACAGCAGTCATCCTACTGCAAAGCGGATAACTGAGTCCTTGACAACTATGTTGGTGTTAGACGTGCGTCCGGTATCCGCCGTTAGTTCACAGGGAACTAGACAATTTATTGAGGCAGTGTGCCCCCGTTACCAAATACCATCTAGGTTCCACTTCTCTAGGCAGGCGATACCGAGAATGTACACGGACGTCAGAAAAAGACTCACCAGTCTCCTAAAAAATGCAGTTGTACCCAATGTCCACTTAACCACGGACATGTGGACAAGTGGAGCAGGGCAGGGTCAGGACTATATGACTGTGACAGCCCACTGGGTAGATGTATGGACTCCCGCCGCAAGAACAGCAGCGGCGGCACCAGTAGCAGCATCTCGCAAACGCCAACTCTTTCCTAGGCAGGCTACGCTTTGTATCACCGCTTTCCAGAATACACACACAGCTGAAAACCTCTTACGGCAACTGAGGAAGATCATCGCGGAATGGCTTACCCCAATTGGACTCTCCTGTGGATTTGTGGCATCGGACAACGCCAGCAATATTGTGTGTGCATTAAATATGGGCAAATTCCAGCACGTCCCATGTTTTGCACATACCTTGAATTTGGTGGTGCAGAATTTTTTAAAAAACGACAGGGGCGTGCAAGAGATGCTGTCGGTGGCCAGAAAAATTGCGGGACACTTTCGGCGTACAGGCACCACGTACAGAAGACTGGAGCACCACCAAAAACTACTGAACCTGCCCTGCCATCATCTGAAGCAAGAAGTGGTAACGAGGTGGAATTCAACCCTCTATATGCTTCAGAGGTTGGAGGAGCAGCAAAAGGCCATTCAAGCCTATACAATTGAGCACGATATAGGAGATGGAATGCACCTGTCTCAAGTGCAGTGGAGAATGATTTCAACGTTGTGCAAGGTTCTGATGCCCTTTGAACTTGCCACACGTGAAGTCAGTTCAGACACTGCCAGCCTGAGTCAGGTCATTCCCCTCATCAGGCTTTTGCAGAAGAAGCTGGAGGCATTGAAGAAGGAGCTAAAAGGGAGCGATTCCGCTAGGCATGTGGGACTTGTGGATGCAGCCCTTAATTCGCTTAACAAGGATTCACGGGTGGTCAATCTGTTGAAATCAGAGCACTACATTTTGGCCACCGTGCTCGATCCTAGATTTAAAGCCTACCTTGGATCTCTCTTTCCGGCAGACACAGGTCTGCTGGGGTTGAAAGACCTGCTGGTGACAAAATTGTCAAGTCAAGCGGAACGCGACCTGTCAACATCTCCTCCTTCACATTCTCCCGCAACTGGGGGTGCGAGGAAAAGGCTCAGAATTCCGAGCCCACCCGCTGGCGGTGATGCAGGGCAGTCTGGAGCGACTGCTGATGCTGACATCTGGTCCGGACTGAAGGACCTGACAACGATTACGGACATGTCGTCTACTGTCACTGCATATGATTCTCTCAACATTGATAGAATGGTGGAGGATTATATGAGTGACCGCATCCAAGTAGGCACGTCACACAGTCCATACTTATACTGGCAGGAAAAAGAGGCAATTTGGAGGCCCTTGCACAAACTGGCTTTATTCTACCTAAGTTGCCCTCCCACAAGTGTGTACTCCGAAAGAGTGTTTAGTGCCGCCGCTCACCTTGTCAGCAATCGGCGTACGAGGTTACATCCAGAAAATGTGGAGAAGATGATGTTCATTAAAATGAATTATAATCAATTCCTCCGCGGAGACATTGACCAGCAGCAATTGCCTCCACAAAGTACACAGGGAGCTGAGATGGTGGATTCCAGTGGGGACGAATTGATAATCTGTGAGGAGGGGGATGTACACGGTGATATATCGGAGGGTGAAGATGAGGTGGACATCTTGCCTCTGTAGAGCCAGTTTGTGCAAGGAGAGATTAATTGCTTCTTTTTTGGGGGGGGTCCAAACCAACCCGTCATATCAGTCACAGTCGTGTGGCAGACCCTGTCACTGAAATGATGGGTTGGTTAAAGTGTGCATGTCCTGTTTTGTTTATACAACATAAGGGTGGGTGGGAGGGCCCAAGGATAATTCCATCTTGCACCTCTTTTTTCTTTTCTTTTTCTTTGCATCATGTGCTGATTGGGGAGGGTTTTTTGGAAGGGACATCCTGCGTGACACTGCAGTGCCACTCCTAAATGGGCCCGGTGTTTGTGTCGGCCACTAGGGTCGCTAATCTTACTCACACAGTCAGCTACCTCATTGCGCCTCTTTTTTTCTTTGCGTCATGTGCTGTTTGGGGAGGGTTTTTTGGAAGGGACATCCTGCGTGACACTGCAGTGCCACTCCTAGATGGGCCCGGTGTTTGTGTCGGCCACTAGGGTCGCTAATCTTACTCACACAGCTACCTCATTGCGCCTCTTTTTTTCTTTGCGTCATGTGCTGTTTGGGGAGGGTTTTTTGGAAGGGACATCCTGCGTGACACTGCAGTGCCACTCCTAGATGGGCCCGGTGTTTGTGTCGGCCACTAGGGTCGCTAATCTTACTCACACAGTCAGCTACCTCATTGCGCCTCTTTTTTTCTTTGCGTCATGTGCTGTTTGGGGAGGGTTTTTTGGAAGGGCCATCCTGCGTGACACTGCAGTGCCACTCCTAGATGGGCCCGGTGTTTGTGTCGGCCACTAGGGTCGCTAATCTTACTCACACAGTCAGCTACCTCATTGCGCCTCTTTTTTTCTTTGCGTCATGTGCTGTTTGGGGAGGGTTTTTTGGAAGGGCCATCCTGCGTGACACTGCAGTGCCACTCCTAGATGGGCCCGGTGTTTGTGTCGGCCACTAGGGTCGCTAATCTTACTCACACAGCTACCTCATTGCGCCTCTTTTTTTCTTTGCGTCATGTGCTGTTTGGGGAGGGTTTTTTGGAAGGGACATCCTGCGTGACACTGCAGTGCCACTCCTAGATGGGCCCGGTGTTTGTGTCGGCCACTAGGGTCGCTTATCTTACTCACACAGCGACCTCGGTGCAAATTTTAGGACTAAAAATAATATTGTGAGGTGTGAGGTATTCAGAATAGACTGAAAATGAGTGTAAATTATGGTTTTTGAGGTTAATAATACTTTGGGATCAAAATGACCCCCAAATTCTATGATTTAAGCTGTTTTTTAGTGTTTTTGGAAAAAAACACCCGAATCCAAAACACACCCGAATCCGACAAAAATAATTCGGTGAGGTTTTGCCAAAACGCGTTCGAACCCAAAACACGGCCGCGGAACCGAACCCAAAACCAAAACACAAAACCCGAAAAATTTCAGGCGCTCATCTCTAGGTAAAACAAGAGAGGGGGGGCACTAATTTGGCAGATTAATCAATATAGCAGCTATATAAGGGAAATACACTTATATAAGGTTATCCCTGTATATATATAGCGCTCTGGTGTGTGCTGGCAAACTCTCCCTCTGTCTCCCCAAAGGGCTAGTGGGGTCCTGTCCTCTATCAGAGCATTCCCTGTGTGTGTGCTGTGTGTCGGTACGTTTGTGTCGACATGTATGAGGAGGAAAATGGTATGGAGGCGGAGCAATTGCCTGTAATAGTGATGTCACCCCCTAGGGAGTCGACACCTGACTGGATGGTCTTATGGAAGGAATTACGTGATAGCGTCAGCACTTTACAAAAGACTGTTGACGACATGAGACAGCCGGAAAATCAGTTAGTACCTGTCCAGGCGTCTCAAACACCGTCAGGGGCTCTAAAGCGCCCTTTACCTCAGATGGTCGACACAGACCCAGACACGGACACTGACTCCAGTGTCGACGGTGAGGAAACAAACGTGATTTCCAGTAGGGCCACACGTTACATCATCACGGCAATGAAGGAGGTTTTGAACATTTCTGATACTACAAATACCACAAAAAAGGGTATTATGTGGGGTGTGAAAAAACTACCCGTAGTTTTTCCTGAATCAGATGAATTAAATGAGGTGTGTGATGAAGCGTGGGTTTCCCCCGATAAAAAACTGCTAATTTCTAAAAAATTATTGGCATTATACCCTTTCCCGCCAGAGGTTAGGGCGCGTTGGGAAACACCCCCTAGGGTAGATAAGGCGCTCACACGCTTATCAAAACAGGTGGCGTTACCGTCTCCTGATACGGCCGCCCTCAAGGAGCCAGCTGATAGGAAGCTGGAAAATATCCTAAAAAGTATATACACACATACTGGTGTTATACTGCGACCAGCAATCTCCTCAGCCTGGATGTGCAGTGCTGGGGTGGCTTGGTCGGATTCCCTGACTGAAAATATTGATACCCTGGACAGGGACAGTATATTATTGACTATAGAGCATTTAAAGGATGCATTTCTATATATGCGAGATGCACAGAGGGATATTTGCACTCTGGCATCAAGAGTAAGTGCGCTGTCCATTTCTGCCAGAAGAGGGTTATGGACGCGACAGTGGTCAGGTGATGCGGATTCCAAACGGCATATGGAAGTATTGCCGTATAAAGGGGAGGAGTTATTTGGGGTCGGTCTATCGGACCTGGTGGCCACGGCAACGGCTGGGAAATCCACCTTTTTACCCCAGGTCACCTCTCAGCAGAAAAAGACACCGTCTTTTCAGGCTCAGTCCTTTCGTCCCCATAAGGGCAAGCGGGCAAAAGGCCACTCATTTCTGCCCCGGGGCAGAGGAAGGGGAAAAAGACTGCAGCAGGCAGCCTCTTCCCAGGAACAGAAGCCCTCCCCCGCTTCTGCCAAGTCCTCAGCATGACGCTGGGGCCTTACAAGCGGACTCAGGTACGGTGGGGGGCCGTCTCAAGAATTTCAGCGCGCAGTGGGCTCACTCGCAAGTGGACCCCTGGATCCTGCAGGTAGTATCTCAGGGGTACAAATTGGAATTCGAGACGTCTCCCCCTCGCCGGTTCCTGAAGTCTGCTTTACCAACGTCTCCCTCCGACAGGGAGGCGGTATTGGAAGCCATTCACAAGCTGTATTCCCAGCAGGTGATAATCAAGGTACCCCTCCTACAACAGGGAAAGGGGTATTATTCCACGCTGTTTGTGGTACCGAAGCCGGACGGCTCGGTGAGACCTATTCTAAATCTGAAATCCTTGAACACTTACAAACAAAGGTTCAAATTCAAGTTGGAGTCACTCAGAGCAGTGATAGCGAACCTGGAAGAAGGGGACTATATGGTGTCTGTGGACATCAAGGATGCTTACCTCCATGTCCCAATTTGCCCTTCTCACCAAGGGTACCTCAGGTTTGTGGTACAGAACTGTCATTATCAGTTTCAGACGCTGCCGTTTGGATTGTCCACGGCACCCCGGGTCTTTACCAAGGTAATGGCCGAAATGATGATTCTTCTTCGAAGAAAAGGCGTCTTAATTATCCCTTACTTGGACGATCTCCTGATAAGGGCAAGGTCCAGGGAACAGTCAGAGGACGTAGTAGCACTATCTCAAGTAGTGCTACGACAGCACGGGTGGATTCTAAATATTCCAAAATCACAGCTGATTCCGACGTCACGTCTGCTGTTCCTAGGGATGATTCTGGACACAGTCCAGAAAAAGGTGTTTCTCCCGGAGGAGAAAGCCAGGGAGTTATCCGAGCTAGTCAGAAACCTCCTAAAACCAGGCCAAGTGTCAGTGCATCAATGCACAAGGGTCCTGGGAAAAATAGTGGCTTCGTACGAAGCGATTCCATTCGGCAGATTCCACGCAAGAACTTTCCAGTGGGATCTGCTGGACAAATGGTCCGGATCGCAACTTCAGATGCATCAGCGGATAACCCTGTCTCCGAGGACAAGGGTGTCTCTCCTGTGGTGGTTGCAGAGTACTCATCTTCTAGAGGGTCGCAGATTCGGCATTCAGGACTGGGTCCTGGTGACCACGGATGCCAGCCTGAGAGGCTGGGGAGCAGTCACACAGGGAAGAAATTTCCAGGGCTTGTGGTCAAGCATGGAAACGTCATTTCACATAAATATCCTGGAACTAAGGGCCATTTACAATGCCCTAAGTCAAGCAAGGCCTCTGCTTCAGGGTCAGCCGGTGTTGATCCAGTCGGACAACATCACGGCAGTCGCCCACGTAAACAGACAGGGCGGCACAAGAAGCAGGAGAGCGATGGCAGAAGCTGCAAGGATTCTTCGCTGGGCGGAAAATCATGTGATAGCACTGTCAGCAGTGTTCATTCCCGGTGTGGACAACTGGGAAGCAGATTTTCTCAGCAGACACGATCTCCACCCGGGAGAGTGGGGACTTCATCCAGAAGTCTTCCAAGTGATTGTAAACCGTTGGGAAAAACCAAAGGTGGACATGATGGCGTCCCGCCTCAACAAAAAACTAGACAGGTATTGCGCCAGGTCAAGGGACCCTCAGGCAATAGCGGTGGACGCTCTGGTAACACCGTGGGTGTACCAGTCAGTGTATGTGTTCCCTCCTCTGCCTCTCATACCCAAGGTACTGAGGATTATAAGACGGAGAGGAGTAAGAACTATACTCGTGGCTCCGGATTGGCCAAGAAGGACTTGGTACCCGGAACTTCAAGAGATGCTCACGGAGGATCCGTGGCCTCTACCTCTAAGAAGGGACCTGCTTCAGCAAGGACCCTGTCTGTTCCAAGACTTACCGCGGCTGCGTTTGACGGCATGGCGGTTGAACGCCGGATCCTGAAGGAAAAAGGCATTCCAGATGAAGTCATTCCTACCCTGATCAAAGCCAGGAAGGATGTATTTGCACAACATTATCACCGTATTTGGAGGAAATATGTTGCGTGGTGCGAGGCCAGGAAGGCCCCGACAGAGGAATTTCAACTAGGTCGTTTCCTGCATTTCCTGCAAACAGGACTGTCCATGGGCCTAAAATTAGGATCCATTAAGGTTCAAATTTCGGCCTTGTCGATTTTCTTCCAGAAAGAATTGGCTTCAGTTCCTGAAGTCCAGACTTTTGTAAAGGGGGTACTGCATATACAGCCGCCCTTTGTGCCTCCAGTGGCACCCTGGGATCTCAATGTGGTTTTGGGATTCCTAAAATCTCATTGGTTCGAACCACTTGCCACAGTGGATTTAAAATATCTCACATGGAAAGTGGTAATGCTGTTGGCCCTGGCTTCAGCCAGGCGCGTATCAGAATTGGCGGCTTTATCCTATAAAAGCCCTTACCTGATATTTCATTCGGATAGGGCGGAATTGAGGACTCTCCCTCAATTTCTCCCTAAGGTGGTTTCAGCGTTTCATCTAAACCAACCTATTGTGGTGCCTGCGGCTACTGGGGACTTGGAGGATTCCAAGTTACTGGATGTAGTCAGGGCCCTGAAAATATATGTTTCCAGGACGGCTGGAGTCAGGAAATCTGACTCGCTGTTTATATTGTATGCACCCAACAAGCTGGGTGCTCCTGCTTCTAAGCAGACTATTGCTCGTTGGATTTGTAGTACAATTCAGCTTGCACATTCTGTGGCAGGCCTGCCACAGCCAAAATCTGTAAAAGCCCATTCCACTAGGAAGGTGGGCTCATCTTGGGCGGCTGCCCGAGGGGTCTCGGCTTTACAACTTTGCCGAGCAGCTACTTGGTCAGGGGCAAACACGTTTGCTAAATTCTACAAATTTGATACCCTGGCTGAGGAGGACCTGGAGTTCTCTCATTCGGTGCTGCAGAGTCATCCGCACTCTCCCGCCCGTTTGGGAGCTTTGGTATAATCCCCATGGTCCTTACGGAGTTCCCAGCATCCACTAGGACGTCAGAGAAAATAAGAATTTACTTACCGATAATTCTATTTCTCGTAGTCCGTAGTGGATGCTGGGCGCCCATCCCAAGTGCGGATTGTCTGCAATACTTGTACATAGTTATTGTTGCCAAAAATTCGGGTTTTTGTTGTAGTGAGCCATCTGTTCTGGAGGCTCCTCATGTTATCATACTGTTAACTGGGTTTAGATCACAAGTTATATGGTGTGATTGGTGTGGCTGGTATGAGTCTTACCCGGGATTCAAAATCCTTCCTTATTGTACGCTCGTCCGGGCACAGTATCTTAACTGAGGCTTGGAGGAGGGTCATAGGGGGAGGAGCCAGTGCACACCAGGTAGTCCTAAAGCTTTTACTTTTGTGCCCAGTCTCCTGCGGAGCCGCTATTCCCCATGGTCCTTACGGAGTTCCCAGCATCCACTACGGACTACGAGAAATAGAATTATCGGTAAGTAAATTCTTATTATTATTATACTCCACTTAAATTTAATTTTCATATTTGGGATTCTTCTTTACATAATTTCTCATAGCATTCCAAATACAGTAGGCAAACTGTGTCTGGAGCATTTCTGTGTCTTAATGCTAGGTATTCTTAGTTAAATGTTATCATTTCCAAAAAAACAGGGCCTTCCTTGGGAAAATGGGAAATATGGCTGTAATATGCATACGCTACTAACTAGTTCACAGTGGTGTAAGATGGTAAATTTAAATATGTACAGTATGCAAATTAAAAATAAAGTTTAGCAAAGCATACTGGGAATAATGAAGAATATTGTGCTGACTCAGCTACTGTAAGTCACCATCTGACAGAGAGACACAGAGGACATCCCCAAGCTGCCATACAAATTAGACTCCACCTGATAGCAATTATGCAAAGCAGGCCACAGTCTGGTGGCCAATATACAAAATAGATTCTATAGAGTGGTAAGTATTCAAAACAGACCATATCCACTACTTATCTGTCATACTGTATTACTATTGCAGAAATGAATATGGCCTATTGAATGCTGCCACTATAGTAACCACTGTTATGATTTAATAATGCTCAATTGTTCCTTCATTGGCAATAAACACTGTATGCTGTATTCAATGGTGAAGGAGCAATCAAGCACTTTTACTAATGATAAGAAAGGTTTACAGATTTCTTGCTCCCGGCACATTGAGTGGTAGTGGTCAGCTGTCAGAGATCTACGGGTGCATCTGGGAACACTACACAGCCAGAGATAGCTCTGCTAAGACTACATGGAAGCCTGGCATATCAGGTTGTCATATAATCAAGCTAATGATTTTGTAATAAAGGTAAAATACACATTGTTTCTTTATGGTGCCATGGTCAAGGTCAATGGAACAAGGAAAGGAGAGACAGAAGTGATACTTTGTATAAGTGCATCCTGTCATAATGAAGAAGTGATTGGCTAAAAAGCCCAGAAAAAAGGTCCCTGATGTCTAGCAACCTTATGTACCATACCCCAGGAATCCCAAGCGCTGGCAAAACGTAGTAGACCTGTAACAGAGAAAGAACAAAGTGAAGACTGAAGCAGAGGGCAGTGACAGGCTGCAGCACTCTGATTATATTGAGAAGATGATGGTAGATACAGTAAGCTTGCGTCTGCTATCACTGTGCTGACCCATCAGACTGTTTGCTCCCCTCCTTGTGCGCTTAGTATTGTGGCGCCAGGGAATATTATGCATCACCCGGTACATAAGGTTACTAGACATCAGGGACCTTTGTTCTGGGCTTTTTAGCAGGTCTACTACGTTTTGCCGGAGCTTGGGATCCCCCCCACCGGCATACAGGCAACGGGGTGAGCGCAAAAGAGCCCCATGTGGACTCGCTGCGGGCACGGTGGCGCGCACACGCCACGCTTTTTATTCTCCCTCCAGGGGTGTCGTGGACACCCCAAGAGGGAGAATAGTTGTCGGTATGCCGGCTGTCGGGATACCGGCACGAGTATGGTGAGCGCCGGGATCCCGACAGCCGGCATATCAAATGCCTCCCCTCTGTTACGTCTCCAAATTTAGACCTGTTACTGGTGGTTTACAATTAAATATAAAAACAAAGATTATATTATTATTATTATTATTATTATTACTATTGTGTTTTCTTCAGGATGTAGGTAGCCCAAAAGAGTTACTGTAATAGTGAACTATACTAAGGAGCCATTGCAGAAAAACAGTGATTAGACTGAAGATTTTAGTTATTTTGCCTTAAGCCAAGGCTGATGGAAGATGGACAGTGTCAGCTACAGTGTTATGTGTAATGTCACTCCAGATTCTTCTTTATCTGATGTCCAAAGTAATATATATATATATATATATATACATATATATATATATATATATCAGTACCAAACAAGATCAACTGATCCAGGGGCGTAACTAGATCTTTGTGGGTCCCATAGCAAAATTTTGAAAGCCCCTCCTTCCCCCCAGCACTCTGCTAGAAGAAGGTGCTAAAGGACCTCTGACTTCAGGGGGGAGAGTTAGGCCAGTGGGATAGTACTTTCACTATAAACGTCACCAACTGCTCACTTTAGCAATAAGGTGGCGAGCAGAGTGAGCCATCGAGTCCGAAGCGTGGTGAGCAAATCGAGCCTGCGAGGGTACATTGCGGGTACTATGTTCTGACTTTGATCCTCCCCCTGGTGACATTAGAGGTCCTGTAGCCAACTTGGATTTAGTCATAGTAGTTACGCCACTGAACTCTGCAACCAGACCCTCTGAATAGAATCGCTATGTTTTACCGGCAGACGGGATGATGGCTGTCAGTATACCAACAGCAGCATCTTATCTGTCAGAATCCCGGAAGTGCGGCATTGAATACCCTCGCCATGCTTCACTCGCCACAGGTAATATTCCCACTTGATTGGTGGCGTGGACTCACCAACCGAGTGGGGATACCATCCTGCAGTATTTCACAGGCTGTCGGGATCCCGGCATTGGTCTCCTGAATGCCGGGATGTTGACAGTGGGTATTTTAAATGCATCCCCTCTGAATTATAACATTAATGGGAGCTGTGACCATAGCACCTTAATAAACAGCACAGTTTTTTCATCTGTTAATAGTTCACATGGTGAGACTGCATGCCATGGTTGTGTGATGGTGTTCCAGTATCAGATGCCAAGGACTCTGGTACAGCAGTAGTTCCATTAAATTACACTGCGGCAGAACGCATAAGCTAGATAATGCTCTTATAGATGATTTGTTGCCTCTTGTGTAGTAGTTTTGTTAATAGATCTCAACAGGGCTTAAAGTGGTCCTGGAGAGGTGGTGGAACTCATTTACCCAGCCACCACCCTTCCCTCACATTAAGTGGAGCCAGGGTCAGTGCTAGTGTTTTCTGCACCCCCCTGCAAACAATAAATTATTGCCCTACTTCCCATACTTTATAAAGGGACATTGATCTCACAAAGAAGCAACATGGTCACATAATAGTACCCTCAATTCAAATTACACCACACAGTAGCACAATATTATTCACATTACACCGCATAGTCAGGTTACATCACTCAGTAGTGCCCTTTATGCACATTGCACTACACAATGGTACCCTCTATAGATTAAATATGGTTGAAGGCTGCGCTCACATTGGGGGATGGTGGCTGAGTGTGCAGCTGACCTGGAGGTGTCCCACCTCCTGTTACAATTGCGTATTTCGTGGTGGTCAGCGCGCTCTAAAGGGTGTGCGAGGGATTGGATTGATTGGAGAGGTGGATGGTGGTGTGTGAAGTAATGTGTTCTCTGTGTATCTATTTGTAGGGGATGTGGTAATGATCACTCGATGTAAATGAAATATAGGATTTTAGTTGGATGTAATAGGATTAATATTCCATAGTCAATAATGAATGTCCCAGGTTGGTTCACCACTTATCAGGTGTGTCTTGCAGACTACCCTTTCTCTGAGTATACCCTCCTATTGGTATACTGATGGAGCTACAGCTCAGGTAAATGTTAGGTATGCCCTAGGGGCCACCTTTACCATAGGTGTGGATGGTCCTATGTATCCTCTGATGCTGTGTCTATTGTTAGGTTTGTGGTTAAGTTTATGGTGTGACTAGTGCGGCGTCCCGCCTGTCAGACCCTTCCGTGTGTGGCAACGAGTGGCGTGGTCATATACTGTGTAATGAAACTTACCGCCGGGGGCAGGTGCTACCTGCCGCCGGTGACCAGTTCTTAGCCGTCCTCAAGCCTGTGTTCCTCGATGTATCCTCTCTGGGTGTCCTCCGTGTCTCAGAAGCCGCGCACCTTGTCTGTAAATGCCGGTCTCCTAAACTCCCGTCCCGTCCTCTGACTTCCTGGTTCGCGCGTCACGTGCCGGGTCACGTGAGCGCGATGTGTGCGGAAGCGTCTCCTTCTCCAGCCGGAGAGAGGAGAATGTATGTGGCAATGTCGGTAGTAAAGTCTGTGGGTCCCAACGCGTTTCAGCACTGATGCCTTTTTCTAGGGTTACCCATATGGTGTTCAGTGGCTTATTTATGCTGTGATCGCTTTCCTGATTGGTCCTTCCTCGGTGTCCCAATCTCTATTCTGATTGGGAGGCGGACATGTCAATCATCCAGATTAGGTGTCAGTGATTGGATGTGTGACTGTTTTGATTGTGTACATGAATTGGGTGTTAATCGGATATCCTTTACATAGGAAACCTTGTATTTATGTTGATGTGTGTTAACCTGCATGGTGGAAGAAGGTTGTGTACCAAAAAATGTACTGTTGGAGGGGAGATACTGAATGTTTTTTGTTGTGATATAAAGAAATTGTCACCGTTAGTGATACTGTGAATATTTTCTATATTGTGATAGAAGGAATTGTCACAGTTGATGGTACTGTGAACATGAATGGATATTTGTTAATATAATGCATGTGTGTTGTTATTGTGTGGTCGTAATTGTCACAGTTAATGGTACTGTGAACATGGTTGGATATTTGTTAATATATTGCATGTGTGTTGTTATTGTGTGGCCGTATATGTCCTTTACTGATGATTGCGGACCAGGGTGATATGGTGGTATGTGTCGATGACTGGCCCATATTGGGGAGGGAAGTGGTGCAGAAGGTCTCAAATGGGGGGATGTGGGATCAGCTTGTACTAAATGGCTGTTGCTGATTCTAGTAAATTGTTCTGGTGCGTGTATTGTATGCTGCACCAAAAGTGTCAGCAGTACCTAGCTAGATTTTGTTAATATGAACATTGAGGATGAGCGAGTGTGGGGGGGGGGATGAAAGGGCAGGTGGGGATAGGATTGCAGGTACATTATTTTTGCTGTAGCTGTGATTTACATGGCAAAAATAATGTACCTGCAATCCTATCCCCACCTGCCCTTTCATCCCCCCCCCCACACTCGCTCATCCTCAATGTTCATATTAACAAAATCTAGCTAGGTACTGCTGACACTTTTGGTGCAGCATACAATACACGCACCAGAACAATTTACTAGAATCAGCAACAGCCATTTAGTACAAGCTGATCCCACATCCCCCCATTTGAGACCTTCTGCACCACTTCCCTCCCCAATATGGGCCAGTCATCGACACATACCACCATATCACCCTGGTCCGCAATCATCAGTAAAGGACATATACGGCCACACAATAACAACACACATGCAATATATTAACAAATATCCAACCATGTTCACAGTACCATTAACTGTGACAATTACGACCACACAATAACAACACACATGCATTATATTAACAAATATCCATTCATGTTCACAGTACCATCAACTGTGACAATTCCTTCTATCACAATATAGAAAATATTCACAGTATCACTAACGGTGACAATTTCTTTATATCACAACAAAAAACATTCAGTATCTCCCCTCCAACAGTACATTTTTTGGTACACAACCTTCTTCCACCATGCAGGTTAACACACATCAACATAAATACAAGGTTTCCTATGTAAAGGATATCCGATTAACACCCAATTCATGTACACAATCAAAACAGTCACACATCCAATCACTGACACCTAATCTGGATGATTGACATGTCCGCCTCCCAATCAGAATAGAGATTGGGACACCGAGGAAGGACCAATCAGGAAAGCGATCACAGCATAAATAAGCCACTGAACACCATATGGGTAACCCTAGAAAAAGGCATCAGTGCTGAAACGCGTTGGGACCCACAGACTTTACTACCGACATTGCCACATACATTCTCCTCTCTCCGGCTGGAGAAGGAGACGCTTCCGCACACATCGCGCTCACGTGACCCGGCACGTGACGCGCGAACCAGGAAGTCAGAGGACGGGACGGGAGTTTAGGAGACCGGCATTTACAGACAAGGTGCGCGGCTTCTGAGACACGGAGGACACCCAGAGAGGATACATCGAGGAACACAGGCTTGAGGACGGCTAAGAACTGGTCACCGGCGGCAGGTAGCACCTGCCCCCGGCGGTAAGTTTCATTACACAGTATATGACCACGCCACTCGTTGCCACACACGGAAGGGTCTGACAGGCGGGACGCCGCACTAGTCACACCATAAACTTAACCACAAACCTAACAATAGACACAGCATCAGAGGATACATAGGACCATCCACACCTATGGTAAAGGTGGCCCCTAGGGCATACCTAACATTTACCTGAGCTGTAGCTCCATCAGTATACCAATAGGAGGGTATACTCAGAGAAAGGGTAGTCTGCAAGACACACCTGATAAGTGGTGAACCAACCTGGGACATTCATTATTGACTATGGAATATTAATCCTATTACATCCAACTAAAATCCTATATTTCATTTACATCGAGTGATCATTACCACATCCCCTACAAATAGATACACAGAGAACACATTACTTCACACACCACCATCCACCTCTCCAATCAATCCAATCCCTCGCACACCCTTTAGAGCGCGCTGACCACCACGAAATACCCTCTATAGATGTTATGTCACACAGTAGTGCCCCTTATATTCAGTACCCACAGTAGTGCCCCTTATACACAATTCCCACAGTAGTAGTACCCCTTAAACATAATGACCACAGTACTGCCATTTATACACATAATGCCCACAGAAGTGCCGTGTATACACAATTCCCACAGTAGTAGTTCCCCTTACACACAAAGCCCACAATAATATTGTCCCTTACACATAATGACCACAGTAGTGCCGCTTATACACATAATGCCCAGTGTGCCCCTTATACACATCTCTGCCTCTGTCACTCTAGCAGCTCACCACCTGTATCCCTCCAACAGCTTCCCCACCTCTCTTGTCCCTCCAGCACCCTCTCATATTGTCTTCAAGATGCATAGAGCCTGCTCCACTTCATGACTCCTCTTCACTCCAGCAGCGGTTACAGCATGACCTTACATACACCGTGCCGGAAAAGGAAGCCACTTGGACCTGAGTGTCGGATGAATGCTGTCCAACAGACACAGTGTGTGTGAGTACCAGGAGGGGTGGGCTGTAAATGGGGAGGACCATGGGGCCACCAGGACCTGAGGAAGGAGGTGGCTGCAGCTCTGCAGTAACATTAGCACTGCCTGCATCATCTATTGATGTAGGTAATGGGGCAGGTTTTTCTGTTGGAATTACTGTGCAGGAAAATGGAGGTGGTGGAACTAGTTCCCTCTACCATTACAGGTGGTGGAACTAAGTTCCACCTTGTGCCCCCGCCCCACTTTAACCCCTGAATCCCAAAATGAAAGTGTAACTCCCTTCTGGAAAATACATTAGCAAAGATATGTCATTAATCTCAGTAAACTTAGATACTGGCCAAGGTGGTATTCCTGCTTACAGGCACAGACTGGCCCCTAGGGGTACAGGGGAAACCACTGGTGGGCCCCACTGCCTAGGGGCCCACCCTCTCAATTATACATTATGAATATGTTACATTATACTGCACAGGACTAAGTTGTATTCTCTACAGTGCATTGTTGTTATTTATCTGGTACATTATCATGCATGCACTAGCAGTATTTACTATATATATATTATTTATCAAGGGGACCAGACCCTGCACTAATGGTTATCTAAGCCTCTAAGAATGGGCCCCTACCACTGCCTTTCCCCCGGTGTGCCCTTCATGCCCCAGTCCGACACTGCTTGCTTATATTAGGTGCAGGTGCGCTTGAAGGCATACATTACAGAAACTAGAACTGTATGTACAGTACAGATTACAATGTTCACTTCATATTTTGGCACATTCATGGAGACTGACCCATTGATGCCATTGTCACCAAAATAAACTACTGAAAAGGTCTATAAAAAGCATTCGAAAGGGCCGGAATTTCACCTCCATTCTACAAGTTAAGTTCCGGAAGGGCAGGTTATTCAGTGCAGCATGGATGCTAATATACTGTATGCCTATTAGGACACGTAGAATAGAGCAGATGCCAATACACTCCTATCATTATGACCTGCAGCAAACCAGGCGCACACACCCCATAGGCAGAAGTGGGAGTATCTCAGGGTACACACAGCTCTGCAGTTGTGGGAAAACACACAATTCTTTGTAGACTGTAATTGTATAAGAAAATATGACATTTATATATGAGCTTATCAATATCTTGCACTAGATATTTATTTGGCCAAAACAGCTAGGCATACACGATACTTGTAAGTATCGGCTCACTATTAGGTAATATTGCAAGTGATTAGTATGATTTTGCTTTCCACCAAATGGGAAACCATTTCATGAACATTTACATCATTTTTCTGCAACGGATCTATAAATGGATTTTCAGAATCTGTATGACAGAAAATGGAGATGGGATGACTGTGATAACACATATTACTTATCCTGCGCAGTTCACTCAATACAGTGGCAGCTGCTAGATATAGCTAATATTCCCATGAGGATGAAGCAGTGTAATGTATGGAAGTTACATGACACTATTACTGTTGACAACACTTCATTTCATTTTCAATTACCAATGATACAGAAATGAGACAGTGCGGCCAATGCCATTTTCTGTTGCTCAAGAATTATCATGATTCAGGGATGCAAAGACTGTATAATACATTTAAAATAAAAAATGGTAAAAACATTTCCTCATCACGTTTGTTTTAATCGTGGAAGTCACATGGCAGGTTGTTATTATGTAATCTATTGTTGACAGAATTATCCATTATTAGCCTGCTTTAAATTGTAAGATGTATGAGATTCCAGAGATGTGCCCCTCTCAAATGGTAAATGTAGGGATATCTTTAACACCTGTAATTCCTTCTATTCACCTTCCTAGTCCATCTTTTGTTTCACCTCATGTTACAGTGTTACATTGTACTGTGCTGTTGCCAAATGCATTAGACCAGTGGTTCCAAACTCCGGGGCACTTACAGGGGTGCCCTATGTTGGTGGTCCAGGACCATTTCTAATTATTTACGGTCAATGTAATAGGAAAAACCAGTGCTTGGCTGCCAATCGTAAACTATGTGGACAATCAGAAGCGAATCCTGTCCCTCACAACATAACTGAACTGAACATAAGGATGACATATAAACACAGGGGGTGATTCAGAGCTGATCGTAGCAGTGGTAAATTTAGCACATCTACGATCAGATCTCTTACATGCGGGGAGCACAGGACTAGTTTGGCCCGCATCTCAGGCCCTACCCCCCCGTCCCCCTTCTCCTCCTGCACAGGTGCGAAAGCATCACACGGCACGGCTACCTGCTGCTTCCCGGGTCACAGCGGCTGTGTGTTAAATCATGCAGCTGCTGTGGCCCGCCCCCGCAATGGTCTGGACATTCCTGCGATGTCCGGACCGCACCCCACCAATGGCATTCTAACGCTGTTGGCACGCCCCCTCCTGCCCCGCAACTGCCTCTGCCTGTCAGTCAGCCAGAGGCGATCGCATCTCGCTGGGCCTCATGGGGTGTGCGTGCTCACTCCCCAAAGGGCTTTAGACTGCGATCGCTGTCGCTGCACAATAGGAGACTTTGGGCTAGGGTTGCTGTAAAAAAATGCTTATACTCTAGGGCAAAAAAAGTTTGGTAACCACTGCATTGGAAGCAGTGGTGCAAGTATGTGGGTACACTCGGGGACGGAGTACCCTTAAGAATTTGTCAGCGGGTAAGCAGTACCACCTGCTACATACTTTGCATCCGTGACCGCCATTACCACAAATATAATGCAACACAAAGCAACAAGACCATGGTGCTTGGCAGCATGACGACGCCTCCCACTTTGTCAGGGTTACTGGGAGCACAATGGTGACGTCATGATGTCAAATCACGCTTCCTTCTCTGGCAGCTGTTGCTGGCGTGAAGAGAGGAGCCTGATTTCCCGCAGCATCCCTTGCAGGGAGCAGCAGTGCAGCTGTTTCCATTCACTAGGCTCATGTGACGCATCGACACTGAGCAGTTTTTGTTCTTCACAGGCTGAGCTGCTGCGCACATCTCTGGCTTCACTGTGTGGGGTAATTCATTTCTAATATAATGTGTACTATATATTTCTATTATTAAGGGTCATTACTATATATTTCTATTATTATGAGGGCAATACTATCTATCTCTATTATACCAGGGGCACTACTACAGAAGATTTTCCTGTTATAATGGAGACATTACTATATATTGTTATTAAATTGGGGGCATTACTATATATATTTATTATACTGGGGGTATTACTATATATTTCTGTTATACTGGAGGCATTACTATATGTTTCTAGCCTTGCCTCCAGAGTGCAAAGAAAAGGGACTGTGTCGTGTGGCCACACCGCTAGTGTCATGTAGCCACTCCCACTAGTGGTATGTGACCACACCCCATCACAACACATGGCCACGCCCATTTTTCGCCACTCAGTACCACTAAGAAAATATTTCTACTTGCACCACTGATTAGAAGATATAGTACATACATGTGGGATGGGAATAGCCATGAAGCCTAGTAGCGCTGCAGGGATCTGGTCAGGATCCCGGCATTTGGGATCCTGGCAGTTGAAATAGCGATGTTATAATCCCGACAATGCTTGGAATACCGACGCTGGGATCCTGACGCGGGAATCCCAACACTGATGGAAATGCCGGCGCTGAGATTCCGAACGCTGGGACCCAGAACTAAGGACTGCCGTGCCTCTACACTGGTAAGCCATGGTGGGGGGGTGGGGAGGGTTTAGGTTTAGGCTGCAGGAGCAGGGTTAGGGTTAGGCTGTGTAGGGAGGGTGGATTAGGGTTAGGCCCCAGCGATCCAGTATCCTGGGCACCAGCAACGCTGTCTCCTCCAGCGATGCCCCTCAGCGGTGCTGAAGTCAGCCAGCGAGTCCCTTTGCGCTGGCTGACATCCCAGGAGGCTGCAGTGGCTGACGGGAGATCAGGGGGTCGGAACCAACACAGGTGACGGACAAAGAGCAGGGAAGCATTGGACCTGCCTGCAGTTACCACACCACAGATCAGGTTGCGCCATCCTAAAATGGCGAAACTGAACTCCATGGAGAAGCTGAAAGCGTAGCTTTCCGTTACTTCAGGAATTGCACTCACCATGCTAAAGTATGGTGATGTGATTCAGCTGCAGAGAAGGGGGGGCGCTGGAGAAGTTAGGAACTTCTCTACAGTAACCTGCTCCATGAATAGCACGAAGCAGAGAAAAGCGCCTTTCTCCGCTTTATGAATAGACCCCTCTGTTTTTAAAAAACAGCACAAGAATAAAGAAATATCTGCATTGTACCTTTGAGCATATTTATCAAAAATGAATCTCCTTTAAATGACAAAATCTTAATTATATGAGTCCTGTTGGTGAAAAAGCACTATATAAATACAATTATTATTATTATTATTATTATTATTATTATAAGCTACAGCATCTTAACTTTAAATAAAAATGTTATTTTCTCATGTTATCATGTCTTTACTAGCTGTCTGCCGGCTCACTAGTTGTCTCTGCCATCCTTACTAGCTACCTCTGCCAGTTTGTACATTCACATATCAGCTGTACATGAAAAGGGTCCATCTGTCCTAAGAAAATAATCTGCGCCTGTGGGGTCTGAGATTAATTACCGTTCCCCACCTCCCCCATATCAATTACATTAATGAAACTGGTGCTCAGATCAGTCCAATTAACCCTGTTAGAGTCATTAAATACAAAGCTTTCCATTTGGGTAATGGCTAATGTGATTGATCTTCAGATTTGTGTTGGTTGGTGATAAATCCTTGAAGAATTTACCATCCCATGGGCTTTTTATCTACACAGTATCTGTATTTTCAAATCAATTCTGCAGACATTACATTGTCCCTTTCACATTCCTGCAGTCCTATGTGACTGATGACATTTGTCCCCATAGGGCCTAATTCAGAGTTGTAAGCTAATGCAATTGGGAGTTTCTACTCTACGCAACTGCTAATGTTAGCAAGTGAAGTTGCCACCCAGAAATGAAAATAGACACCCACTGAAGTGAACACAACTCATTCGCAATTTGCATACACATGTGTAGCCTATATGCAAGAACATTAAACATCGACTGCTCAAGTAGATCTATGGCTATGCAGACTAGATACGGCAGGAGTCACGTAGGCGGCATGTTTTTTCACGAAAACTGCTCCAAAAGACCTTTAATACATACAGGTGATACTAAAATAATGTGAAAAGGGTGTGATTATTATTTTAAAAAGTAGCTTCATATTGTTAGAAAGCTCATAGTCTTTATGCAGAATCAAATACATCAATGAGTAGGGTGTTTGACTGGAATGCAAGATGTTCTAAGTTTGAATCCTGTGTATGGCAGTATATTGAAATGTGTTATTTAATAAAGGGTATTGTAACTGAATAACAGGCTCTCAAGTTAAGTGAATGAATGTGGTATAAAGAGGATTTCTATCCATTATTTTAGTAAAGAAAAGGTTAATAAATCTGCACGTTAGTGTTATATCCTATGATTTGCGAGGAACAATAGATATAGGGGGTGACAGACCTGATCGCTGAGCTGCTAATGTTGCTGACCAACGATCGGATAGTCGCTGCCAAAGGAGGAATGGAAATTCGCCCGTGCATGTGTGCGATCGCATGCGGGCAGCTGCAAATCCATTCGCACCTCACTCAGTGTGCGCAGTCTCTGCGCATCCCAGGATTTACCCCTACAGTGCGATCAGAATAGGCTGATCGGGACCAGAGCTGATATCAGACACCCTCCCTGAAAACACTTGGGAACACCTGCATTTTTCCGGACACTCCCAGTAAATTGTCAGTTACCACCTACAAATGGCCTCTTCCTGTCAATCACCTTGCGAATAAGCATGCAAACAAAATTTTCGCACCAACCTGTCACTGACTGGCGATGCTCATTGTTGTTGTCCGAAGCACGTGCACATTGCAGTGCATACTCATGTGCAGTTATGACCTGATCGCCTGCTGTGTGAAAACGCACAGCAGTGATCAGGCCTGAATCAGGCCCCTAGATGATAAATCTAAGAAGGTTAACTTTTGTTGCAGCACTGACACCTCCTCCTCCCGGTTGCCACACTGTTCCCACCACACAGGGTCTCAACCCTTCCTTGGGTTGCAGCATAGTATATGGAGGATATATATGTGGTATATGGCGGGAGCAGTATAAAGAGGAGGGAGGTGCCTTGCAGTGCCATAACTAGACATTTTAGGGCTGTGTACAAGAAACAGCATAGTCACCCCCCATATTAAAAATAGGGCCAGTGCGTGAGTAGGCGTGCATCAGGGGGTGTGGCTTCATGGGGAAGGGGTGTGGACACAAAACAATACCAATTCATATTACGCTGTACAGTAGTCTCCATTATTCAAATGACGCCGCACAGTAGCGCCACTTACACACATTACACCAGGTAGAGCCCCTTTTACACATTACGCCAGGTAGAGTTCCTGTCACACATTATGCCAGGTAGAGCCCCCTTAAAACATTACGGCAGGTAGAGTCCCCTTTTACACATTACGGCAGTTAGAATCCCCTTTTACACAGTACGGCAGGTAGAGTCCCCTTTTACACATTACGGCAGGTAGAGTCCCCTTTTACACAGTACAGCAGGCAGAGTCCCCTTTTACACATCACGGCAGGTAGAGTCCCCTTTTACCTATTATGGCAGGTAGAGCTCCTTTAACAGTTTACGGCAGGTAGAGACTCCCTTTTTACACATTACAGCAGCAGAGTCCCCTTTTTACACAATATGGCAGGCAGAGTCACATTTTCACATTGCGGCAGCAGAGTCCCCTTTTTACACATTACAAAAGCAGAGTCCCCTTTTTACACATTATGCAGGCAGAGTACCCTTTTTACACATTATGGCAGGCAGAGTCCCCTTTTACACATTATGGCAAGCAGAGTCCTCTTTTACACAGTATGGCAGGTATAGTACCCTTTTATACAGTACGGCAGGTAGAGTCCACCTTTTACACATTATGGCAGGTAGAGTCCACCTTTTACACATTACGGCAGGTAGAGTCTACCTTTTTACACATTATAGCAGCACATGTAAAGATGTATTGTTGCCCTTGCCTGTGTGTCCCCCTGTTCTGATCTGCTGTCTCATGCCTCCTCCTGCCCTTGCCTGTGTCTCCCCCTACTTTATCTCCCCCTATGCTGCCTCATGCATCCCCTCTGCCCTTGCATGTTTCTCCCCCTATTGTGATCTGCTGCCTCATGCCTCCCCCTGCCCTTGCCTGTCCCCCCCTCTGTTCTGATCTGCTGCCTCATGCATCCCTTTACCCTTGCCTGTGTCTCCCTTTATTCTGATCTGCTGCCTCATGCCTCATCCCAGCCCTTGACTGTGTCTCCCCCTATTCTGAAATGCTGCCTCATGCCTCTATAACATGGGGCCTGCAGAATGTGCCACCCTGCCTGTGTCAAACACATAGTAGAGGTGGTGCCTCATACCTCTTTCCTCTTGCCTAAGTGGAATAATACCTGCATATCATTACAAACTAAACTACTGCATCCTGCAACATTGCCCCCACCTCTTTGTTGCCTCATACCGCTTTATTAATATGTCAACACACTGCAGCATTTAAAAAAATATATAAAAATAATATATAAAATGAGCAGATCTTACTGTAAAGAAAGATATCACTTTAATCATTAAACTAATAAGTTAAAATAGAAATCACCAGCCTCGAGTGGCGAATACAAATACAGACACCACACAGATGTGAGTCCTTGCTGCTACTTAGAGTATATGCCTAGTGCAGGAACTCAATAGACGTTAATGGAGGCAAGCACCGCAATGGAAGTCATCAAAATGCATAAGTGCTGGATACGCGCTTCCACAAAACTTTATTAGTGTATACACGATGCACACAATGGAGCCAGAAAATAAGATTTTACTCACCGGTAAATCTATTTCTCGTAGTCCGTAGTGGATGCTGGGGACTCCGTAAGGACCATGGGGATTAGCGGCTCCGCAGGAGACTGGGCACAACTAAAGAAAGCTTTAGGACTACCTGGTGTGCACTGGCTCCTCCCACTAAGACCCTCCTCCAGACCTCAGTTAGGATACTGTGCCCGGAAGAGCTGACACAATAAGGAAGGATTTTGAATCCCGGGTAAGACTCATACCAGCCACACCAATCACACCGTATAACTCGTGATACTATACCCAGTTAAAAGTATGATAACAACTGAGCCTCTCAACAGATGGCTCAACAATAACCCTTTAGTTAGGCAATAACTATAAACAAGTATTGCAGACAATCCGCACTTGGGATGGGCGCCCAGCATCCACTACGGACTACGAGAAATAGATTTACCGGTGAGTAAAATCTTATTTTCTCTAACGTCCTAAGTGGATGCTGGGGACTCCGTAAGGACCATGGGGATTATACCAAAGCTCCCAAACGGGCGGGAGAGTGCGGATGACTCTGCAGCACCGAATGAGCAAACTCTAGGTCCTCCTCAGCCAGGGTATCAAACTTGTAGACTCTTGCAAGAGTGTTTGAACCCGACCAAGTAACAGCTCGGCAAATTTGTAAAGCCGAGACCCCTCGGGCAGCCGCCCAAGAAGAGCCCACTTTCCTCGTGGAATGGGCTTTCACAGATTTAGGGTGCGGCAGTCCAGCCGCAGAATGTGCAAGTTGAATCGTGCTACAGATCCAGCGAGCAATAGTCTGCTTAGAAGCAGGAGCACCCAGCTTGTTGGGTGCATACAGGATAAATAGCGAGTCAGTTTTCCTGACTCCAGCCGTCCTGGAAACATATACTTTCCAGGGCCCTTACTACGTCCAGAAACTTGGAATCCTCCAAGTCCCAAGTAGCCGCAGGCACCACAATAGGTTGGTTCACATGAAAAACTGCTACCACCTTAGGAAGGAATTGGGAACGAATCCTCAATTCCGCCTTATCCATATAAAATACAGATAAGGGCTTTTGACAAAGCCGCCAATTCTGATACACGCCTGGCCGACGCCAAGGCCCACAGCATGACCACTTTCCACGTGAGGTATTGTAGCTCCACGGATTTAAGTGGCTCAACTCAATGCGACTTCAGGAAATCCAACACTACGTTGAGATCCCACTGTGCCACTGGAGGCACAAACGGGGGCTGACTATGCAGCACTCCCTTAACAAAAGTCTGAACTTCAGGCAGTGAAGCCAGTTCTATTTTGGAAGAAAATCGATAGAGCCGAAATCTGGACCTTAATGGAATCCAATTTTAGCCCATAGTCACCTCTGACTTGTAGGAAGTGCAGAAATCGACCTAGCTGAAATTCCTCCTTTGGGGCCTTACTGGCCTCACAGCACACAACATATTTCCGCCATATGCGGTGATAATGGTTTGCGTTCACTTCTTTCCTAGCTTTAAATAGCGTAGGGATAACTTCCTCCGGAATGCCCTTTTCCTTCAGGATCCGGCGTTCAACCGCCATGCCGTCAAACGCAGCCGCGGTAAGTCTTGGAACAGACAGGGCCCCTGCTGCAGCAGGTCCTGTCTGAGCGGCAGAGGCCATGGGTCCTCTGAGATCATTTCTTGGAGTTCTTCTTTGAGTTCTTCTTGGCCACCCGAAACAATGAGTATTGTTCTTACTCCTCTCCTTCTTATTATTCTCATTACCCTGGGTATGAGAGGCAGAGAAGGGAACACATACACCGACTGGTACACCCACGGTGTTACCAGAGCGTCCACAGCTATCGCCTGAGGGTCCCTTGACCTGGCGCAATATCTTTGTAGCTTTTTGTTGAGGCGGGACGCCATCCTGTCCACCTGTGGCCTTTCCCCACGGTGTACAATCATTTGGAAGACTTCTGGATGAAGTCCCCACTCTCCCGGGTGGAGGTCGTGTCTGCTGAGAAAGTCTGCTTCTCAGTTGTCCACTCCGGGAATGAACACTGCTGACAGTGCTAACACATGATTTTCCGCCCATCGGAGAATCCTTGTGGCTTCTGCCATCGCCATCCTGCTTCTTGTGCCGCCCTGTCGGTTTACATGAGCGACCGCCGTGATGTTGTCTGACTGGATCAGCACCGGCCGGTGTTGAAGCAGGGGTCTAGCCTGACTTAGGGCATTGTAAATGGCCCATAGTTCCAGAACATTTATGTGTAGGGAAGTCTCCTGACTTTTCCATAGGCCTTGGAAGTTTCTTCCCTGTGTGACTGCCCCCCAGCCTTGAAGGCTGGCATCCGTGGTCACCAGGACCCAGTCCTGTATGCCGAATCTGCGGCCCCCTAGAAGATGAGCACTCTGCAGTCACCACCACAGCGACACCCTGGCCCTTGGAGACAGGGTTATCCGCCGATGCATCTGAGGATGCGACCCGGACCACTTGTCCAACAGATCCCACTGGAAGATCCTTGCATGGGACTTGGCGAATGGAAATTCTTTGTAAGAAGCTACCATCTTTCCCAAGGCTCGCGTGCATTGATGCACCGATACCTGTATTTGTATTAGGAGGTCTCCGTCTAGAGACGCCAACTCCTTGGACTTCTCCTCCGGGAGAAACCCTTTTTATCCTGTTCTGTGTCCAGAACCATAGCCAGGAACAGTAAACGCGTTGTAGGAACCAGCTGCGACTTTGGAATATTCAGAATCCAGCCGTGCTGTTGTAGCACTTCCCGAGATAGTGCTACTCCGACGAACAACTGCTCCCTGGACCTCGCCTTTATAAGGAGATCGTCCAAGTACGGGATAAGTACTTCGGCCATTACCTTGGTAAATACCCTCGGTGCCGGGGACAGACCAACGGCAACGTCTGGAATTGGTAATGACAATCCTGTACCACAATTTTGAGGTACACCTGGTGAAGAGGGTAAATAGGGACATGCAGGTAAGTATCCTTGATGTCCAGTGATACCCTGAAATTTTCCAGGCTTGCAATAATCGCCCTGAGCGATTCCATTTTGAACTTGAACCTTCGTATATAAGTGTTCAAGGATTTCAATTTTAGAAAGGGTCTCACCGAACCGTCTGATTTCAGTACCACAATCATTTTGGAATAGTAACCCCGGCCTTGTTGAAGGAGGGGTACCTTGATTTCACCTGCTGGAAGTACAGCTTGTGAATTGCCGCCAGTCATGGCCGGATTAACAATGGGGCGGATGGAGCTGCAGCTCCAAGCCCCCCATTGAAAATAGGCCCACAGACCTCCCTGCAGTGCAGGCAGTAGCCAGTGCTGCCAGGAAAAAAAACATTTCCTGTCAGCACATACATCAGCTCACTCACCTCCGGCTGCCCATTCACCCCCACCCCAAACTGGTCAGCCTGTGTCCTGACGGCTTTGTGTTGCAAGGGGCGGAGCTTCGGACGGGCAAGGGGGCGGAGCCACGTAAATAGTTACGAGACAGCAGCCTCCTGTCAAGACCCTGCCCCTCTTTCATGAGGCATGTTATTGTGGAAAGCTGCAGCAGGAAAGGTATGCTGCAGCAAAAGCAATCATGTTTTGATGGACGAGGGGGCGGGGCTTCGGATGGGCATGGGGGCGGAGCCTCGGAGATATATCCGAGGCTCCGCCCCCGAACCTATCAGAAGCCCCGCCCCCTCGCCCATCCAAACGTAAATGTTTTTGCTGCAGCATACCTTTCCTGCTACAGCTTCCCAACAATAACGTTGAAAGAGGGGAAGGGTCTTGACAGGAGGCTGCTGTCTTTTAGGAGAGCTGGGTCCCTGGATGTCAGAGCTGAGGGGGCATGCAAACCATGTGAGTAGCAGCCCACACCAGGCCCCGAGGTCTGCTATGTAAGTGGTGTCTATGTCAGTAAGTTTTGAAGGGGTAGAGGGGGGGGGATGTGTGTGTGTCGCTAAGTAAGTAGTGTCTGTCAGTAAGTAGTGTCAGTGTCAGTAGGTTTTGCGTTTGTGTGTGTGTCAGTAAGTAGTGTCAGTAAGTTTTGCATTGTGTCTGTGTCAGTAAGTTTTGCATTTTGTGTGTGTGTGTCTGTGTAAGTTATGTGTTGTGTCGTGTGTGTCAATATGTTTTGCGTTGTGTGCGTGTGTTAGTCAGTCCTGCAAGTGTGGCAGTACGCTCCGGTATGGCGTACCATTAAGAATGTGTCCGCCAGTACGCCATACCCCCGCCACACTGTAAAACACCACCACCAAGCTCCTAGATCTTGCTTGGAGGCGCCGCCAGCACCTTCTTCCTTTTCCAGGAAAAGGACTGCTGGGAGCGTGACGGTAATGTCATCACCATCCCGCACCTGGCAGACTGGCAGAGAAAAAGTGACGATGGGGTGCCGGGCCACCGGTGTGTGGGTGGTATTCAGTATACCAGTTGTTGGGATCCCAGCGCACAGTATACCGGCGCCGGAATCCCGACAACCGGCATACCGACACCTTTTCTCCCTTTTGGGGGTCCACGAACCCCCTGGAGGGAGGATAGCGTGGTGCTTACGCGCGCCACTGAGCCCGCAAGGGGCTCATTTGCGCTCACTTTGCTGTCGGGAAGCCGGCAGTCTGGATCCCGGCGCCGGTATATTGGCCGCCGGGGACCCGGCCGCCGGCAACTCATACTACACCCCGGTGAGTAACTCTAATGGTCGGGACCCCTCCCCACAAGTACAATGAGGCGGCACTACCAAGTTTTGCTGGTGCAGTAAGATTTATTGATCCAGAATCTTACTAAATAAATCTTACTGCACCAGCAAGACTCGGGAGTGCCGCCTCATTGTACTCTATCCACAGCCTGATAAACCGAAGGAGGGCACTGGAGCAAATATTCACATCATAACAGGATGAGTGCTGGGTACACATCTTATATATAATATTTTTTATTCTATAACAAGTGTCACATCCTGCTGTCCTTGTCTCTGTAGTCCGCAGGGACAGGGGGTGTCTGTGCCATGGATTCACATAATATATAACCACTTCACCTAGTGTCACATGGTTACATCCCTTAATGACATGTGACCACGCCCACGGCACGCAGGCACAGTACCACTGAGAAAAAAATGCTGTGTGCACCACAGGTGTCAGTAAGAAGTGTCTGTCAGTAAGTAGTGTTTGTGTCAGTACATTTTGCATGGTGTCTGTCAGTAAGTTTTGTGTGTCAGTAAGTAGTGTGTGTCAGTAGGTTTTGTACTGTGTGTGTGTGTGTGTGTGTGTGTGTGTGTGTGTGTGTGTGTGTGTGTCAGTAAGTAGTGTCTGTCAGTAAGTGGTGGGTGTCTGTGTCAGTAATACCCCTTTCACACCGCAAAAATAACCTGGTATAGACTGGGTATATTGCTGGGTCGACACGTTCCGATGTGTGTTGTGAAAGGGGTCATGGGCGAATTCTGGATTGCCTGACCCAGTAATTCAACCCGGGAATAAAGAAGGGTTATTCTCGGGTTAAATACCAGGTCCGGTGCAGTGTGAACGGGTCACCCAGGTCGATGCAACCCGGGACCCGTTCACTGCATAGGGATGATCTCATCTCCCAGCACCGCCTCTGCACCTGATGCCGACTCCATCTCCGCCCACAGATGGCAACCCGAACCGGCAAATTGCCGGGTCGGGTTGGCGGTGTGTAGGGTAAAATGCCGGGTCCCACCCAGGAATGGACCCATTTCCAATTCCCAGGTGGGACCCGGCATTGTGATGGGAGAGCGGTATAAATATTGTGTTGTGTGTGTGTCAGTAAGTAATGTCTGTGTCAGTAAGTTTATCTGTGTTGTGCGTGTGTGTCAGTCAGTAATATCTATCAGTAAGTGTCTGTGTCGGTAAGTTTTGTGTTGTGAGTGTGTGTGTTAGTAAATAGTGTCTGTCAGTAAGTGGTGATTGTGTCAGTAAGCTTTGTGTTGTGTGTGTGTGTGTGTGTGTGTGTGTCAGTAAGTAGTGTCTGTCAGTAAGTGGTGACTGTGTCACTCACATGGCATAGGCCACACCCCCTATTTAGACCACACCCACACCACACTGATCACACACCCACATCACTAGTCACACCACCGCAGCGCTTGTCACACCTCCTGCCGAGGCACACAATAGGCCCTTCCTAAATTTCAGCTCCAGGCCCATATGGACCTTAATCTGGCACTGCCGCCAGTACTACCTTTCTCCGAGGGCAGCAGGCAAGGCTGATGTGAGGCAACTGCGAGGGGGAGTCATCTCGAACTCCAGCCTGTATCCCTGTGATACTACTTGCAGAACCTAGGGATCCACCTGTGGGCAAGCCCACTAGTCCCTGCAGTTCCCGAGACGCGCCCCCACCGCACCTGTCTCCACCTGTGGAGCCCCAGCGTCATGCGGTGGACTCAGAGGAAGCGAGGGAAGATATTTGATCCTGGGAACTGGCTGACTGGTGCAGCTTTTTCCTTCTTCCCTTGTCTCTGTGCAGAAAGGAAGCGCCTTTGACCCGCTTGCTTTTCTGAAGCCGAAAGGACTGTACCTGAAAATACGGTGCTTTCTTAGGCTTTTGTGAGGAAACCTGAGGTAAAATGTTTTCTTCCCAGCTGTTGCTGTGGATAAGAGGTCCCAGAGACCATCCCCAAACAATTCCTCACCCTTATAAGGCAGAATCCCCATGTGCCTTTTAAAGGCAGCATCACCTGTCCACTGCCGGGTTTCTAATACCCTCCTGGCAGAATGGACATTGCATTAATTCTGGATGCCAGCCGGCAAATATCCCTCTGTGCATCCTTTATATATAAGACAACGTCTTAAATATGCTCAATGTTAGCAAAATATTATCCCTGTCTTAGTGCAATTGCAGGTTTCAGTATATAACCTGAGTGTGTAAATACAGACTTCAGGATCGCCTCCTGCTTTTTATCAGCAGGTTCCTTCAAGGTGGCCGTATCCTAAGACGGCAGTGCCACCTTTTGACAAACGTGTGAGCGCCTTATCCACCCTAAGGGATATCTCCCAACGTGACCTATCCTCTGGCGGGAAAGGGTACGCCATCAGTAACTTTTTAGAAATTACCAGTTTCTTATCGGGGGAAACCACGCTTCTTTACACACTTCATACATTCATCTGATGGGGGAACAAAACACTGGCTGCTTTTTCTCCCCAAAAATAAAACCCCTTTTATGTGGTACTTGGGTTCATGTCAGAAAATGCGTAACACATTTTCTCTGACGTCCTAGTGGATGCTGGGGACTCCGTCAGGACCATGGGGAATAGCGGCTCCGCAGGAGACAGGGCACAAAAGTAAAAGCTTTAGGATCAGGTGGTGTGCACTGGCTCCTCCCCCTATGACCCTCCTCCAAGCCTCAGTTAGATTTTTGTGCCCGGCCGAGAAGGGTGCAATCTAGGTGGCTCTCCTAAAGAGCTGCTTAGAGTAAAAGTTTTGTTAGGTTTTTTATTTTCAGTGAGTCCTGCTGGCAACAGGCTCACTGCATCGAGGGACTTAGGGGAGAGAAGTGAACTCACCTGCGTGCAGGATGGATTGGCTTCTTAGGCTACTGGACACCATTAGCTCCAGAGGGAGTCGGAACACAGGTCTCACCCTGGGGTTCGTCCCGGAGCCGCGCCGCCGACCCCCTTGCAGATGCCGAAAAGTGAAGAGGTCCAGAAACCGGCGGCAGAAGACTTTTCAGTCTTCATAAGGTAGCGCACAGCACTGCAGCTGTGCGCCATTGTTGTCAGCACACTTCATAGCAGCGGTCACTGAGGGTGCAGGGCGCTGGGGGGGGCGCCCTGGGCAGCAATGATAGTACCTTATTCTGGCTAAAAATACATCACATATAGCCCCTGGGGGCTATATGGATGTATTTAACCCCTGCCAGGTCTCAGAAAAACGGGAGAAGAAGCCCGCCGAAAAGGGGGCGGGGCCTATTCTCCTCAGCACACAGCGCCATTTTCCCTCACAGAAATGCTGGTGGGAAGGCTCCCAGGCTCTCCCCTGCACTGCACTACAGAAACAGGGTTAAAACAGAGAGGGGGGGCACTTATTTGGCGATATGACTATATATATTAAAATGCTATAAGGGGAAAAACATTTATATAAAGGTTGTCCCTGTATAATTATAGCGTTTTTGGTGTGTGCTGGCAAACTCTCCCTCTGTCTCCCCAAAGGGCTAGTGGGGTCCTGTCCTCTATCAGAGCATTCCCTGTGTGTGTGCTGTGTGTCGGTACGTGTGTGTCGACATGTATGAGGACGATGTTGGTGAGGAGGCGGAGCAATTGCCTGTAATGGTGATGTCACTCTCTAGGGAGTCGACACCGGATTGGATGGCTTATTTAAGGAATTACGTGATAATGTCAACACGCTGCAAGGTCGGTTGACGACATGAGACGGCCGGCAAACCAATTAGTACCTGTCCAGGCGTCTCAAACACCGTCAGGGGCGTTAAAACGTCCTTTTACCTCAGTCGGTCGACACAGACACGGACACTGACTCCAGTGTCGACGGTGAAGAAACAAACGTATTTTCCTTTAGGGCCACACGTTACTTGTTAAGGGCAATGAAGGAGGTGTTACATATTTCTGATACTGCAAGTACCACAAAAAAGGGTATTATGTGGAGTGTGAAAAAACTACCTGTAGTTTTTCCTGAATCAGATAAATTAAATGAAGTGTGTGATGATGCGTGGGTTTCCCCTGATAGAAAATTATTGGCGGTATACCCTTTCCCGCCAGAAGTTAGGGCGCGTTGAGAAACACCCCTTAGGGTGGATAAGGCGCTCACACGCTTATCAAAACAAGTGGCGGTACCGTCTCCAGATAGGGCCGCCCTCAAGGAGCCAGCTGATAGGAGGCTGGAAAATATCCTAAAAAGTATATACACACATACTGGTGTTATACTGCGACCAGCGATCGCCTCAGCCTGGATGTGCAGCGCTGGGGTGGCTTGGTCGGATTCCCTGACTGAAAATATTGATACCCTTGACAGGGACAGTATTTTATTGACTATAGAGCATTTAAAGGATGCATTTCTATATATGCGAGATGCACAGAGGGATATTTGCATTCTGGCATCAAGAGTAAGTGCGATGTCCATATCTGCCAGAAGTTGTTTATGGACACGACAGTGGTCAGGTGATGCAGATTCCAAACGGCACATGGAAGTATTGCCGTATAAAGGAGAAAAAGACAACGTCTTTTCAGCCTCAGTCCTTTCGTCCCCACGGGCAAAAGGCCAGTCATATCTGCCATGGGATAGAGGAAAGGGAAGAAGACTGCAGCAGGCAGCCCATTCCCAGAAACAGAAGCCCTCCACCGCTTCTGCCAAGTCCTCAGCATGACGCTGGGGCCGTACAAGCGGACTCAGGTGCGGTGGGGGGGGTCGTCTCAAGAGTTTCAGCACGCAGTGGGCTCACTCGCAAGTGGACCCCTGGATCCTACAAGTAGTATCCCAGGGGTACAGATTGGAAATTCGAGACGTCTCCCCCTCGCAGGTTCCTGAAGTCTGCTTTACCAACGTCTCCCTCCGACAGGGAGGCAGTAGTGGAAACAATTCACAAGCTGTATTCCCAGCAGGTGATAATCAAAGTACCCCTCCTACAACAAGGAAAGGGGTATTATTCCACACTATATTGTGGTACTGAAGCCAGACGGCTCGGTGAGACCTATTCTAAATCTGAAATAGTTGAACACTTACATACAAAGGTTCAAATCAAGATGGAGTCACTCAGAGCAGTGATAGCGAACCAGGAAGAAGGGGACTATATGGTGTCCCGGGACATCAGGGATGCTTACCTCCATGTCCCAATTTGCCCTTCTCACCAAGGGTACCTCAGGTTCGTGGTACAGAACTGTCACTATCAGTTTCAGACGCTGCCGGTTGGATTGTCCACGGCACCCCGGGTCCTTACCAAGGTAATGGCCGAAATGATGATTCTTCTTCAAAGAAAATGGACGATCTCCTGATAGGGGCAAGGTCCAGAGAACAGTTGGAGGTCGGAGTAGCACTATCTCAAGTAGTTCTACGACAGCACGGGTGGATTCTAAATATTCCAAAACCGCAGCTGTTTCCGACGACACGTCTGCTGTTCCTAGGGATGATTCTGGACACAGTCCAGAAAAAGGTGTTTCTCCCGGAGAAGAAAGCCAGGGAGTTATCCGAGCTAGTCAGGAACCTCCTAAAACCAGGAAAAGTGTCAGTGCATCATTGCACAAGGGTCCTGGGAAAAATGGTGGCTTCTTACGAAGCGATTCCATTCGGTAGATTTCACGCAAGAACTTTTCAGTGGGATCTGCTGGAAAAATGGACCGGATCGCATCTTCAGATGCATCAGCGGATAACCCTGTCTCCAAGGACAAGGGTGTTTCTTCTGCGGTGGCTGCAGAGTGCTCATCTACTAAAGGGCCGCAGACTCGGCATTCAGGACTGGGTCCTGGTGACCACGGATGCCAGCCTGAGAGGCTGGGGAGCAGTCACACAGGGAAAAAATTTCCAGGGAGTGTGATCATGTCTGGAGACTTCTCTCCACATAAATATACTGGAGCTAAGGGCAATTTACAATGTTCTAAGCTTAGCAAGACCTCTGCTTCAAGGTCAGCCGGTATTGATCCAGTGGGACAACATCACGGCAGTTGCCCACGTAAACAGACAGGGCGGCACAAGAAGCAGGAGGGCAATGGCAGAAACTGCAAGGATTCTTCGCTGGGCGAAAAATCATGTGATAGCACTGTCAGCAGTGTTCATTCCGGGAGTGGACAACTGGGAAGCAGACTTCCTCAGCAGGCACGACCTCCACCCGGGAGAGTGGGGACTTCATCGGGAAGTATTCCACATGATTGTGAACCGTTGGGAAAGACCAAAGGTGGACATGATGGCGTCCCGCCTGAACAAAAAACTGGACAGGTATTGCGCCAGGTCAAGAGACCCTCAAGCAATATCTGTGGACGTTCTGGTAACACCGTGGGTGTACCAGTCGGTGTATGTGTTCCCTCCTCTGCTTCTCATAACCAAGGTACTGAGAAGTATAAGACGTAGAGGAGTAAGAACTATACTCGTGGCTCCGGATTGGCCAAGAAGGACGTGGCACCCGGAACTTCAAGAAATGCTCACAGAGGACTCATGGCCTCTGCCGCTAAGAAGGGACTTGCTTCAGCAAGTACCAGGTCTGTTCCAAGACTTACCGCGGCTGCGTTTGACGGCAGGGCGGTGGAACGCCAGATCCTAAGGGAAAAAGGCATTCCGGAAGAGGTCATTCCTACCCTGGTCAAAGCCAGGAAGGAGGTGACCGCAAAACATTATCACCACATGTGGCGAAAATATGTTGCGTGGTGTGAGGCCAGGAAGGCCCCACGAAGAAATTTCAACTCGGTCGATTCCTGCATTTCCTGCAAACAGGAGTGTCTATGGGCCTCAAATTGGGGTCCATTAAGGTTCAAATTTCGGCCCTGTAAATTTTCTTCCAGAAAGAATTGGCTTCAGTTCCTGATGTCCAGAAGTTTGTCAAGGGAGTATTGCATATACAACCCCCTTTTTGTGCCTCCAGTGGCACTGT
This sequence comes from Pseudophryne corroboree, assembly GCF_028390025.1. Classification (NCBI taxonomy): domain Eukaryota; kingdom Metazoa; phylum Chordata; class Amphibia; order Anura; family Myobatrachidae; genus Pseudophryne; species Pseudophryne corroboree. The sequence continues at coordinate 692,565,191 of NC_086445.1, read as the reverse complement.
GGGATCTCAACGTAGTTCTGGGATTCCTCAAATCACATTTTAAACCGCTCAAATCTGTGGATTTGAAATATCTCACATGGAAAGTGACCATGCTGTTGGCCCTGGCCTCGGCCAGGCGAGTGTCAGAATTGGCGGCTTTGTCTCACAAAAGCCATATCTGATTGTCCATTCGGACAGGGCAGAACTGCGGACTCGTCCCCAGTTTCTTCCTAAGGTGGTGTCAGCGTTTCACCTGAACCAGCTTATTGTGGTACCTGCGGCTACTAGGGACTTGGAGGACTCCAAGTTGCTAGATGTTGTCAGGGCCCTGAAAATATAGGTTTCCAGGACGGCTGGAGTCAGGAAAACTGACTCGCTGTTATCCTGTATGCACCCAACAAACTGGGTGCTCTTGCTTCTAAGCAGACGATTGCTCGTTGGATTTGTAGCACATTTCAACTTGCACATTCTGTGGCAGGCCTGCCACAGCCTAAATCTGTCAAGGCTCATTCCACAAGGAAGGTGGGCTCATCCTGGGCGGCTGCCCGAGGGGTCTCGGCATTACAACTCTGCCGAGCAGCTACGTGGTCGGGGGAGAACACGTTTGTAAAATTCTACAAATTTGATACCCTGGCTAAAGAGGACCTGGAGTTCTCTCATTCGGTGCTGCAGAGTCATCCGCACTCTCCCGCCCGTTTGGGAGCTTTGGTATAATCCCCATGGTCCTGACGGAGTCCCCAGCATCCACTAGGACGTCAGAGAAAATAAGATTTTACTTACCGATAAATCTATTTCTCGTAGTCCGTAGTGGATGCTGGGCGCCCATCCCAAGTGCGGATTGTCTGCAATACTTGTACATAGTTATTGTTACAAAAATCGGGTTATTATTGTTGTGAGCCATCTTTTCAGAGGCTCCGCTGTTATCATGCTGTTAACTGGGTTCAGATCACAGGTTGTACAGTGTGATTGGTGTGGCTGGTAGGAGTCTTACCCGGGATTCAAAATCCTTCCTTATTGTGTACGCTCGTCCGGGCACAGTATCCTAACTGAGGCTTGGAGGAGGGTCATAGGGGGAGGAGCCAGTGCACACCACCTGATCCTAAAGCTTTTACTTTTGTGCCCTGTCTCCTGCGGAGCCGCTATTCCCCATGGTCCTGACGGAGTCCCCAGCATCCACTACGGACTACGAGAAATAGATTTATCGGTAAGTAAAATCTTATTTTTCATTGCCGAGATCATGTAACGGATGTTCCTAGTGGATTGTGTATTTGAGCCCCTGATGGCCTTTGAGACGCCTGGGCAGGCGCGGGCTGAGAAGCCGGCTGTCCCACAGCTGTTACGTCATCCAGCCTTTTATGTAAGGAGTTGACACTGTCGGTTAATACCTTCCACCTATCCATCCACTCTGGTGTCGGCCCCACAGGGGGCGACATCCCATTTATCGGCCTCTGCTCCGCCTCCACGTAACCTTCCTCATCCAACATGTCGACACAGCCGTACCGACACACCGCACACACACAGGGAATGCTCTGACTGAGGACAGGACCCCACAAAGTCCTTTGGGGAGACCGAGAGAGAGTATGCCAGCACACACCAGAGCGCTATATAATGCAGGGATTAACACTATAACTGAGTGATTTTTCCCCAAATAGCTGCTTGTATACATATATTGCGCCTAAATTTAGTGCCCCCCCTCTCTTTTTAACCCTTTGAGCCTGAAAACTACAGGGGAGATCCTGGGGAGCTGTCTTCCAGCTGCACTGTGAAGAGAAAATGGCGCCAGTGTGCTGAGGGAGAAGCCCCGCCCCTTTTTCAACTGACTTTCTCCCGCTTTTTCTGGAATACTGGCAGGGGTAATTTTGCATCTATATAGCCTCTAGGACTATATATGATGTAGATTTGCCAGCCAAGGTGTCATATATTGCCCTCAGGGCGCCCCCCCCAGCGCCCTGCACCCATCAGTGACCGGAGTGTGAGGTGTACATGAGGAGCAATGGCGCACAGCTGCAGTGCTGTGCGCTACCTTGGTGAAGACCGAAGTCTTCTGCCGCCGATTTTCCGGACTCTTCATGCTTCTGGCTCTGTAAGGGGGACGGCGGCGCGGCTCCGGGAACGAACACCAAGGTCGGGTCCTGCGGTCGAGCCCTCTGGAGCTAATGGTGTCCAGTAGCCTAAGAAGCCCAAACTACCACCTGTTAGGTAGGTTCGCTTCTTCTCCCCTTAGTCCCTCGCTGCAGTGAGTCTGTTGCCAGCAGATCTCACTGTAATATAAAAAACCTAAATATACTTTCTTTCTAGGAGCTCAGGAGAGCCCCTAGTGTGCGTCCAGCTCAGCCGGGCACAAGAATCTAACTGAGGTCTGGAGGAGGGTCTTAGTGGGAGGAGCCAGTGCACACCAGGTAGTCCTAAAGCTTTCTTTAGTTGTGCCCAGTCTCCTGCGGAGCCGCTAATCCCCATGGTCCTTACGGAGTCCCCAGCATCCACTTAGGACGTTAGAGAAAAGGGGGAATAACGCGGCGGTGAGTGATCTAGCCCTTAGCCACTTCAGTCTAATGATAGATTGAAGATCCTTTCCACTGTCGCACATCTTGTTTGCACCTCACTGGAGGGGGTGGCTTGCTCCAAACCACTACCAATGATCTAGGAATTGTGAGATGCATCCAAGGTAGGTACTGTATCCCTAAAAAACTATTTTCCTTATTCTATCACACTTCTCACACAATAAGGGGACTAACCGGACTTTAAGATTATTTGATTTAATTGTTAAAATGGTTGAAAAAGATTGTTTTCACAGGGTGGAACTGTTAGCTTCTATATTTTGTTGAAATTATGCTATAAACTGTTTTCCATTTTGAAACCTATCATTTTGCCCGTAAGAGATTCTGCTTAATCTGCTAAAAGCTACAATATACTGTGATTGGACTATGGATGTTCTAGCTTGGCAAATATTGGAATGCACCTGATGGGCAGGATGTAATGATTACAGGGACGTGCAGTCAGGGGAGGCAGTGCCTCCCCTGTCATTAATGATTACATTCTATGATACACATTCTATGTCCTAAGTATATGCTTTATATTATTGTAATCATTTTTACAATGATCATTTTTAACGAGGGTAGCAGCTCTCACTGCCGCCAGGATTGACCCTATCATTACTCTAGGTAAGGGACGGCATCACACTTAGGGGGGCGCCGCAGCCCGACATACAGTACTCAAGCCTCCACCATACTCGGAACTACTGTATGTGATCTGCTCCTCCACAGGTCAGTGTTGCCGCCACTGTAGTCAGCAGCGCAGCCAGAGAACCGGCCGGTGTGTATAACCCGCCATCTCCCGGTGTCCGTGCTGAGCGCTGCTGTGTCCTGACCATGGGCTGCATATGTGCTGGGGTATAAGGAGTGGGGGGTGATTACTGCATATGTGCTGGGGTATAAGGGGAGGGAGTGTGATTACTGCATGTGTGCCAGGGTATATAAAGGTAGGGGGCTATTTCTACTGCTGTCTTGATCAACCAGCCTGTAGCTGTAATCCAGCTTCCAGGCAGACCCTCCACTGCTCTCCTTAACCCTGGGCACCTCAGCTGCCCAGGCCCTGGATGCTGCTACTCCCCAGAATTTTCAGGCATTGTCGGCACCAGCGGACTGGGAATTAGCTGTGGGGGCAGTAGCTGGCGACAACTTTAGCAGGCATTGGCAGCTGGCATGGGCGGCAGTACAGCAGGCATTGGCAGCTGGCACTGGCGGCAGCCATAGCGGCTGTGGTAATGGGAATGCCTCACCAACCGCTGACCACACCGCACGCCACTGGTAATGAAGTCCGGCCAGAGGAACTCAGACGTTTTATTAAAGCGGCAAACATGTACAAGGCAAAACCATGCATTGTAAATGATTGCCGCTTTAAAAAAAAGTCCAAATAATTATAGTTTTTGTATTGGTTACTATAATCTTATTGTAACATTATTATTCAATATATTTTGATAAATGACCAACATTACTGTTTCATTGTGGCATCAATGCTATGTAAGTATAAGATATAAAAAACAAAACAAAAAAAAAACCCATCAGAGTTTGGCCGGAAACCTACACCTCTTGCCAACTTGGACTTTATTACATCCAGCCCCAAAGCTGGCATCTGAAATGTTGTGGACACAGTGACATATTGGCCTAATCGAGATGCCCCTGGTCTTTTCTGAAAAACGGCAAACAGCCCACCATCATGTTTTGTAAAAAGAAATGGCGACCTGAAATTACTCCATATTTGTTCCAAATGCCACATTGTAATAATGGTCTAATTCTTTAAAGCCCACCCTAATACCTCTCCAAGACTTCCCATTTATGACTGCAGCAGCAAATCATGTTCGAGTATTTGAATTGATTGTAAATGATTATGTAATGATATGTATAAATTGTTAATGCACGTGTTCTAGGAATAGATCAAACGGACTAAAAAAATTCTATTTACTTTATCAAGTGTCTCATGGGCAAGTATATGTTTCATAACAAATGGTAAAGTTTTAATAGTTTCAAGAATATTGCCATTCATTTTACTACACCACTATTTCCCACCACACTACACCCGATCAGCTACAGAGTCTTCGCAGTTCTGAGCATACACAGGTATGGCACTAATTAACCCATTTTTGCCTGCATTTTTAATTTCAAACTTATTTTTTTGAAAGCATTTTAAAATGATACTGTTGCTAAGTATGATACAAAACAAAACAAATTCATTGATATTGAGAGCCATTTCGATAAAAAAAAACATTGGGGCAGATGTATTAACCTGGAGGAGGCATAAAGAAGTGATAAACCAGTGATAAATGCAAGGTGATAAACGCACCAGCCAATCAGCTCTTAACTGTTAATTTACATATTGGAGCTGATTGGCTGCTGTGTTTATCCCCTTACATTTATCACTGGTTTATCACTTCCTTATGCCTTCTCCAGGTTAATACATCTGCCCCAATGTCCCCAAACAGGGCTGCCACCAGAAATTGTGGGGCCCGGGACTGACGAAATAGGCAGCCCCCCCCCCCCCCCCCCTTGCATATTCATCCTACTTTATTTTAGTTCTCTTCTCACCTCTGACCTCTACTTACTATATAGGCTCCAGCTCCTATACACTTTTCTTCAAAGAATAATCCCTTTTATATTATATTGTATTACATCACATGACAGCTGAGCCAGCCCCAGGCCCCCTACTCAGAATCACAAACACATACATACCTTTACAAATCCGTCCTGAGAGTCCTCTCTGCTCTCTTTCTCTCCCACTCTGTCTGCTCCTGGCCTCCTGCCCCTAGCTCTTCAGTACCGTGGCTCCTCTTCACTGACGTGGTGTCATGACGTCATGCTGCACCGCATCCAGATTAAAAAAAACTTTATTAAACAGCAAACTGCTGCTTGCTGATTAAATTGTGATTGGCGGCGTGGATCTGCGGCGGGCTGCAGGCTACGGCAGTGGGTGGTCAGGCAGCCCGCGATGATAGCCGCACTTAGCAGAAGGGGAGTGGCAGCCACAGGCAGGGATATGAAGGATGAAGGGCAGGTTTTAACTGGTAGCAGCCGGCCAGCCGCGGTCAGTCTCACCGACAGCAGACGCTGCCGGGAATAGCCAGGGCCGGCTGTTTGAGCAGCCCGGGCCCTCCATTTTGTCAGAGTGGCCGGGCCCAGGACAACTGTACACAGGCACCCCCTTGATGGCGGCCCTGTCCCCAAATAGGAACACCAGGATCTAACAGAGTCTTCTCCTTTTTTCCCATTAAGGAACACCAGGACAAGAAACTTTCATATTTTTTGGACATTTGACTAAGGCTGTGGATGAATGACTGTCAGTGATAAAAAGCATTATTACACAAAATACTATGAATTTAAGAAAAAAGGTACCAAGAATCAACAGAACTGATGAACGATAAGAAAGAATTTCCATTAGTAAAGTGTTCCCATTTGGGAGCAATGGGGAAAAAATGGGTTAATAGTAAATAACTCTGGCAACACACCCACGACAAAGTTAATATATTTTCTGCCTGTAGCCAGTGGCAGGGTCCACGTGCCCCTTGTGCTGACCACCATGGATGGATGCTTTGGGCCGACTGCTTCCTGGACTGGTGTAGCTGGCCATGGTCTGGGAGACTGGGGCTGGATGACAATGTAGTGAATGCCCTATTTCACGAAGCACTTCAGAAAACAGCGATTTTCACTGCTTCATCGTATCCAAGAAGAGGTATACAGTGGAGAAGTCTAAGATTTCTCAAGTGGTGTCCATGATTAGTGTTAGAAGAATGGAAACTTCTTGTTTCCATTTCACTTCTCATTTTAATTTCACCATCTGGAGATGGCAAAATAAGCTGAAACGTACCTTGGTAGTTGGAGAGGAGCAGTGAAAGACATCGCTCCACCTCATGAATCCGCCTCTTGACTTCAATGTCATCCCTGTGACATGGGCAGACGATGGCATGCATGGCACTGCTGCAGTGTGAAGAAGGCTTACACGACTCCCGATATGTCAGTCTTCATACTGCTTCCCGGGATCACCAAGGGATGTTTATTGAAGGACGTCATCAAACAGGTATGTTTTCCTGAATGGCTACAAAACATTACTATATATGGCATTGATATGATGCGATATATAGTGAAATTTAGTGGTAGCCAGTTCATGTTCTACATGAATAAAGCCCTATGTGCAGAGCAGAAGTTGCAGTGCATCACTTACTGAGGCAATATTAGTTTCACAGAGCTTTCATAGCTACATGAGGAGGAGCCCTGTAGGACCAGTAATGTATCAGTTATGGTGTACCGCATGGGCTGCACATAGTTAGCCCCAGTCTCCCTGACAGTGTACAGCTACCCTGCTTGGAGAAGGAGAGAGTGTGGCAGGCCAGACTGCTGCTGTTGAGCCTGATCGGGTTCAGAGTGGGGAAAAAAAGTTGTTTTTTTTAAATAAGCTTTCATATCTTTCATCCTATTAAAATTATTATAACATTTTTGTTTAATGGAGCCAAAAGCCCAAATTTGGTCTTTCAGATCTGCTGCACACGCATGTTACTAGTCAGCTCATGTATGTGCATGTCTATAAAGGTTGCCCAGGTGTATTTGTAGTAAGTTAGCGTACCGCTCCAGGCCAGTATCACACAGCTACCCTAGCCATATTTTATTGATAAATTGTGCTGGCGATAAGTAGCTATAAAGAAATTGTACTTATAGCCGGAGAAAACCCACGTGTTCTATACTGTACATTAAATCACCTTGTAAGGATTAGTCGCTGCATGTGGGCAGTGTTGGACTGGGACATGAAGGGCCCCCTGGAAATGCAATGGTAGGGCCCATGCTTAAAGGCTTGGCTTACCACTAGTGCATGGGCTGGGCCCCTTGATAAATATATAAGGTAAATACTGCTAGTGCATGCATGATAATGTCCAGATTCATAACAGCAATGCACTGTAGAAATTACATCACAGTCCTGTGCAGTATAGTGTAACATATGCATAATGTATATTTCATGTGCAAAATCTGATCCCTAGAGGAGCCCCCCCCCCCCATCCCCTCCAGGCAGCGAGGTCCACCCCGTGGCACAGTCTGACCCTGCATGTTGGCCAGCGCTGTATTCTTGCCTTCCAGGCTTTAGCCAGCCAGCCCCTGCATGTAGCCCAGGGGCTCCCACTGTGCATGGCATAAGAATGTGTGTTTTCTGGCAAAAATATGTCCGGATCAATGGTCATCCCCTACATCATGTAGCCATGCTATAAGCATGCTGCTGCCACATCCTCATGCCGATGTGGAAATCTCCCATTGATGGGAGCTATTCCTTTATTTTAGCACTGCAATTTAGAGTTCAGCAAGGACTCACTCTATCAACAACTCTATTATGGGCCATTCCACTGTCACGGATGGGACATTTGTATAAGATTTAACATATCAATTTTTTTCTTAAAACTTAAATAAGGAAGTAAAAAAAAAAAAAAAAAAAAAGAAGACGGATGTGATGTCAAAGGCTTATTTTTTAGGTCAAAATATATCTGTTATACCCAACACAATATCACAAAATGTAAGTTGTCACATACAGGACACGCCAAGTCCATCACTGTTTTGTAAAAGAAACTACTACTTTCTAATTTTCCTCAACTCCAATCTAATTAAACTTGTCAACCTATGTTGAAAACTCAAAAGATGCATAATGGACACTTTTACTCACTTTCATGGAATGGCCCTTATATATATATTTGACATTGGGCCCAATTCAGACCTGATCGCTAGGGTGCATTTTTTGCATCCCTGCGATCAGGTAGTTGCCGCCTAAAGGGGAGGGGGAAATCGCTGTGCAGGGGTGCGATCGAAGGTGCAGAAGAGGTGCATAAACAGAAGTTTGTGCAGTCTCTGCACAGCCCAGGACTTACTCTTCCAGTGCGATGATCGGGGCCGGAGCTGACGGCAGAATCCCTTCATTCAAATGCCTGGTCCCTCCTGTGTTTCTCCGGACACTCAGTTGCCACCCAACAAACGGCCTCTTCATGTCAGTCACCTTGCGATGGCCCGTGCAATCGCTTTTCTAGCACCATCCCGGTGATCCCCGTCACTGCGGACCGACACGCCTGGCATTGCGGTGATTACGCATGTGCAGTTCAGACCTGATCACAGGCTGTATGAAAACGCAGCCTAGCGATCAGGTCTGAATTAGGCCCATTGTCCACTACTGCAGTACAACATCATTTTTTCAATAAGCAAAACTATATTGCACTTTCTGGCTGGTTTCCTAAATGTAAATGAAACCCTTGCTCAGCAATGCATAGCCAGGTGTGAGCATGGCACATGGTGAATATGTCAAATCAGAATTGTTTGTGTAATATATGAGTATGATAAACCTAAACAAGAACTGAAAGGGAAACAGATTTGTGTTATATTGCACTCATCTCTCCCACTGAACCCTTTGCTCTGTGTGTGGGTCATGGTCATGCTTTAAGCTGGAGACCCAGAAGCAGATCAATAAACATGTTATATGAAATGTAGATGGATTGTAGAACACTCTCTGACTTTTAGAATAATAATACCCCTTTCACACCAAATTCCCAGGTCTGACCATATATTTAAGTAAGGAGCCATTATCATGTGGCTCCTTACTGGTTAATCATAGACCCAGATTGGGGTAATGGAGGTGTGGGGTGTGGTGCCTCTGGACTGGCTGAGCTGGATGGCTTTAGTGTGGCATACCTTTACATTCTATTAACACTTTTCACATACTAATTTCTTTAACACTATTTCTCCATTTTAATTACATCTAATTTTTGTATCACCTTTACAGCTTCGGCTTCCTAACACTAATTTATTAATACTATAGTTTTTTTCACTGGTTTGCTGCCCTGGGCTTTCTGGCTTATGCTGGTGCTTTGGGGTGACACACCCTGCACCTAGATATAGCGCTAGAGACCCCAAATATACAGAGACGTCTTGGTGTGGCATTGGGGCTTATTCATACATTTGCGCAAATATATGTAACCGAGATCTCTGAATTCTAATATTGTGTGGGATTTACATCTGGTTACTGTTATCTTTCAGGGTATTGGGGGAAACAAAATGTCTTTTTTTTCTTGCTTAGAAATACCCCTCCCTTTCAAGCACTTGAATGATATCACTAGGCTAATTGAGCATCTGCCACTATTTATGTTTAATTCAGGTCTGACCCATGTCAGACACAGAATACTGACCACAATTTGATGCGGGGTTTCAGATGTACTTACACCTTTCACACTGCAGGATGGACCTGATCATCACTTTTTACGCTGGGCCCGTGTCTGCCAGTGCGTCATCTAAAGTAGACACTTGGGGGTATATTTACTAAGGTCCCGATTTTGACCGAGATGCCGTTTTTTCTTCAAAGTGTCATCTCGGTAATTTACTAAACTCAAATCACGGCAGTGATGAGGGCATTCGTAATTTTTTGGAAGTCCAAGAAAAAAATTACGAATGAATACACCATCGGTCAAAACGCGGCTGTTTAAGTATGAATCTCGGTAATTTACTAAGAAGTGCAAAGCAAAAAAAAAAAAAAACACTGCCGTGAAAAATTACAACTCGTAAAAAAGTGCTAAAAAAAAAACAGACCTGCTTTTTTTTCCCGTGATTGGATAGGCATGCACGGATCCATGAGATCCGTGCATGTATATCAGTGGGAAGGGGTGGGAAAGTGGTTATTTTCGGAAAAAAAAATGCGCGGGGTCCCCCCTCCTAAGCATAACCAGCCTCGGGCTCTTTGAGCCGACCCTGGTTGCAGAAATATGGGGAAAAAAATGACAGGGGTTCCCCCATATTTAAGCAACCAGCATCGGGCTCTGCGCCTGGTCCTGGTTCCAAAAATACGGGGGACAAAAAGAGTAGGGGTCCCCCGTATTTCTAAAACCAGCACCGGGCTCCACTAGCTGGACAGATAATGCCACAGCCGGGGGTCACTTTTATATAGTGCCCTGCGGCCGTGGCATCAAAAATCCAACTAGTCACCCCTGGCCGGGGTACCCTGGGGGAGTGGGGACCCCTTCAATCAAGGGGTCCCCCCCCCAGCCACCCAAGGGCCAGGGGTGAAGCCCGAGGCTGTCCCCCCCATCCAATTGGCTGCGGATGGGGGGCTGATAGCCTTTTGTGAAAATGTAAAAGATATTGTTTTTAGTAGCAGTACTACAAGGCCCAGCAAGCCTCCCCCGCATGCTGGTACTTGGAGAACCACAAGTACCAGCATGCGGCGGAAAAACGGGCCCGCTGGTACCTGTAGTACTACTACTAAAAAAATACCCAAAAAAAGACAAGACACACACACCTTGAAAGTAAAGATTTATTACATACATCCACACAAACATACAAACATACTTACCTATGGCCCCACGCAGGTCGGTCCTCTTCTCCAGTAGAATCCAAGGGGTACCTGTTGAATAAATTATACTCACCAGCTCCAGGGTCCCAGGCTCCTCGTAGCATCCATTTGTAATCCACGTACTTGAATAAAATAAAAAAACGGACACCGGAGCCACGCACTGAAAGGGGACCCATGTTTGCACATGGGTCCCCTTACCCCGACTGCCAGAAACCCACTCTGACTTCTGTCTAAGTCGGTTTCTTCAGCCAATCAGGGAGCGCCACGTTGTAGCACCCTCCTGATCGGCTGTGTGCTCCTGTACTGACTGACAGGCAGCACGCGGCAGTGTTACAATGTAGCGCCTATGCGCTCCATGGTAACCAATGGTGGGAACTTTCTGCCCTGCGGTTGACCGAAAGTGACCTCACCGCTGAGCAGTACCCGGGCCTCCTCCTCTCATAAAGCGCCCCTGGGTAAAAGTAGTACTATATATACTTTAAGTATGAGTTCAAGCTTAGATTCCAAACTAAAATTTTCCATAAGATAAAACCCATTGTTCTTCAACATTACCCTGGCATTTCTCTACGGCTCTGTTATAAAACCATGGGGTAAATTTACTAAGATGGGAGTTCTATTTAAGATTCTACTTCTTATTTATCTAGCACCTTCTAGAAGATAAAACCTGGAATCTGATTGGTTGCTATGGGCAACATCCCATCTTAAATAGAACTCCCATCTTAGTAAATTTACCCCCTTGTGTGTTTGGGGAGCTTGTTGATATCTGGTGAGTCACACCTTAGCTATTTATCAAAGCTTTTATTTAAGAACCAAAAAAAAGTGCACCTTGATTTGCCTTAAAATGAGTTGCAGCTTTATATCTAGCAGCTATCTCACTGAAAACAGGCCAATGTCTGCAAGCTTTTACATTTGGCTCTGAAAGTCCATTGCTCAAATTGCAAGATTATTGTTCCACTCTGTAAGATGGCCATTGTGACTCTCACCTTTGAGGCTTGTACAAGACTATTTGATTTTGACTCTTTGGGGGAAATGTAAGAAATACTTGTTTCTCTGACGTCCTAGTGGATGCTGGGGACTCCGTCAGGACCATGGGGAATAGCGGCTCCGCAGGAGACAGGGCACAAAATTTAAAAGTTTGACCACTAGGTGGTGTGTACTGGCTCCTCCCCCTATGACCCTCCTCCAAGCCTCAGTTAGGTTTTTGTGCCCGTCCGAGCAGGGTGCAATCTAGGTGGCTCTCATAAAGAGCTGCTTAGAGTAAAAGTTTTGATAGTTTTATTATTTTCAGTGAGTCCTGCTGGCAACAGGCTCACTGCAACGAGGGACCTAGGGGAGAAGAAGTGAACTCACCTGCGTGCAGGATGGATTTGCTTCTTAGGCTACTGGACACTAGCTCCAGAGGGACGATCACAGGTACAGCCTGGATGGGTCACCGGAGCCGCGCCGCCGACCCCCTTGCAGATGCCGAAGTAAGAAGAGGTCCAGAAACCGGCGGCTGAAGGCTTTTCAGTCTTCATGAGGTAGCGCACAGCACTGCAGCTGTGCGCCATTGCGCTCAGGCACACTTCACACCGGCGGTCACTGAGGGTGCAGGGCGCTGGGGGGGGGCGCCCTGGGCAGCAATGTTAATACCTTTCTGGCTAAAAAGAATACATCACATATAGTCCATGAGGCTATATGGATGTATTTCACCCCTGCCAGGTCTCAGAAAAACCGGGAGAAGAGCCCGCCGGAATAGGGGGCGGGGCCTATCTCCTCAGCACACAGCGCCATTTTCCTACACAGCTCCGCTGCTAGGAAGGCTCCCAGGCTCTCCCCTGCACTGCACTACAGAAACAGGGTAAAAAACAGAGAGGGGGGGCATTTTTTGGCGATATTATATATATTTAAGCAGCTATAAGGAAACAACACTTATATAAGGTTGTTCCTATATAATTATAGCGCTTTGGTGTGTGCTGGCAAACTCTCCCTCTGTCTCCCCAAAGGGCTAGTGGGGTCCTGTCTTCTATCAGAGCATTCCCTGTGTGTCTGCTGTGTGTCGGTACGTGTGTGTCGACATGTATGAGGACGATGTTGGTGTGGAGGCGGAGCAATTGCCGGTAATGGTGATGTCACCCCCTAGGGAGTCGACACCGGAATGGATGGCTTTGTTTATGGAATTACGTGATAATGTCAGCACGCTGCAAAAGTCGGTTGACGACATGAGACGACCGGCAAACCAGTTAGTACCTGTACAGGCGTCTCAAACACCGTCAGGCGCTGTAAAACGCCCTTTGCCTCAGTCAGTCGACACAGACCCAGACACGGACACCGAATCTAGTGTCGACGGTGAAGAAACGAACGTATTTTCCAGTAGGGCCACACGTTATATGATCACGGCAATGAAGGAGGCTTTGCATATCTCTGATACTGCAAGTACCACAAAAAGGGGTATTATGTGGGGTCTGAAAAAACTACCTGTAGTTTTTCCTGAATCAGAGGAATTGAATGACGTGTGTGATGAAGCGTGGGTTACCCCTGATAAAAAACTGCTAATTTCAAAGAAGTTATTGGCGTTATACCCTTTCCCGCCAGAGGTTAGGGCGCGCTGGGAAACACCCCCTAGGGTGGACAAGGCGCTCACACGTTTATCCAAACAAGTGGCGTTACCGTCTCCTGATACGGCCGCCCTCAAGGATCCAGCTGATAGGAGGCTGGAAAATACTCTAAAAAGTATATACACACATACTGGTGTTATACTGCGACCAGCAATCGCCTCAGCCTGGATGTGCAGTGCTGGGGTGGCTTGGTCGGATTCCCTGACTGAAAATATTGATACCCTGGATAGGGACAGTATTTTATTGACTATAGAGCAATTAAAGGATGCATTCCTTTATATGCAAGATGCACAGAGGGATATCTGCACTCTGGCATCAAGAGTAAGTGCGATGTCCATATCTGCCAGAAGAAGTCTATGGACACGACAGTGGTCAGGCGATGCGGATTCCAAACGGCATATGGAAGTATTGCCGTATAAAGGGGAGGAATTATTTGGGGTCGGTCTATCGGATTTGGTAGCCACGGCAACAGCCGGGAAGTCCACCTTTTTACCTCAAGTCCCCTCCCAGCAGAAAAAGACGCAGTCTTTTCAGCCGCAGTCCTTTCGTTCCTATAAGAACAAGCGAGCAAAAGGACATTCATATTTGCCCCGAGGCAAAGGAAAGGGTAAGAGACTGCAGCAAGCAGCCCCTTCCCAGGAGCAGAAGTCCTCCCCGGCTTCTGCAAAGGCCTCAGCATGACGCTGGGACCTTACAAGCGGACTCAGGGGCGGTGGGGGGTCGCCTCAAGAATTTCAGCGCACAGTGGGCTCACTCGCAGGTGGACCCCTGGATCCTGCAGGTAGTATCTCAGGGTTACAGGTTGGAATTCGAGAAGTCTCCCCCTCGCCGGTTCCTAAAATCTGCTTTGCCAACGTCTCCCTCAGACAGGGCGACGGTATTGGAAGCCATTCACAAGCTGTATTCTCAGCAGGTGATAATCAAGGTACCCCTTCTACAACAGGGAAAGGGGTATTACTCCACGCTATTTGTGGTACCGAAGCCGGACGGCTCGGTAAGACCTATTCTAAATCTGAAATCTCTGAACCTGTACATACAAAAATTCAAGTTCAAGATGGAGTCACTCAGAGCAGTGATAGCGAATCTGGAAGAAGGGGATTCTATGGTGTCCTTGGACATCAAGGATGCTTACCTTCATGTCCCAATTTGCCCTTCACACCAAGGGTACCTCAGGTTCGTGGTACAAAACTGTCATTATCAGTTTCAGACGCTGCCGTTTGGATTGTCCACGGCACCCAGGGTCTTTACCAAGCTAATGGCCGAAATGATGATCCTTCTTCGAAGAGAAGGCGTATTAATTATCCCTTACTTGGACGATCTCCTGATAAGGGCAAGATCCAGAGAACAGCTGGAGGTCGGAGTAGCACTAACTCAAGTAGTGCTCCAACAGCACGGGTGGATTCTGAATTTTCCAAAATCCCAACTGATCCCGACGACACGTCTGCTGTTCCTAGGGATGATTCTGGACACTGTTCAGAAAAAGGTATTTCTTCCGGAGGAGAAAGCCAGGGAGTTAGCCGAACTCGTCAGGAACCTCCTAAAACCAGGGACAGTGTCTGTGCATCAATGCACAAGAGTCCTGGAAAAAAGGGTCTCTCTGCTATGGTGGTTGCAGAGTGCTCATCTGTTAGAGGGCCGCAGATTCGGCATACAGAACTGGGTCCTAGTGACCACGGATGCCAGCCTGAGAGGCTGGGGAGCGGTCACACAAGGAAGAAACTTCCAGGGCGTGTGGTCAAGCCTGGAAACGTCTCTTCACATAAATATACTGGAACTAAGAGCAATCTACAATGCTCTAAGCCTGGCAAACCCTCTGCTTCAGGGTCAGCCGGTGTTGATCCAGTCGGACAACATCACGGCAGTCGCCCACGTAAACAGACAGGGCGGCACAAGAAGCAGGAGGGCAATGGCAGAGGCTGCAAGGATTCTTCGCTGGGCGGAAAATCATGTGATAGCACTGTCAGCAGTGTTCATCCCGGGAGTGGACAACTGGGAAGCAGACTTCCTCAGCAGACACGATCTTCACCCGGGAGAGTGGGGACTTCATCCAGAAGTCTTCCACATGATTGTAGTCCATTGGGAAAGACCAATGGTGGACATGATGGCGTCCCGCCTCAACAAAAAACTGGACAGGTATTGCGCCAGGTCAAGAGACCCTCAGGCAATAGCTGTGGACGCTCTGGTAACACCATGGGTGTACCAGTCAGTGTATGTGTTTCCTCCTCTGCCTCTCATACCCAAGGTACTGAGAATTATACGGCAAAGGGGAGTAAGAACGATACTAGTGGCTCCGGACTGGCCAAGAAGGACTTGGTACCCGGAACTTCAGGAGATGCTCACGGAAGATCCGTGGCCTCTACCTCTAAGAAGGGATCTGCTTCAGCAGGGACCGTGTCTATTCCAAGACTTACCGCGGCTGCGTTTGACGGCATGGCGGTTGAACGCCGGATCCTAAGGGAAAAAGGCATTCCGGAGGAGGTCATCCCTACCCTGGTCAAAGCCAGGAAGGAGGTGACTGCACAACATTATCACCGCATTTGGAGAAAATATGTTGCATGGTGTGAGGCCAGGAAGGCCCCGACAGAGGAATTTCAACTGGGTCGATTCCTACATTTCCTGCAAACAGGATTATCTATGGGCCTCAAATTAGGGTCCATTAAGGTTCAAATTTCGGCCCTGTCGATTTTCTTCCAGAAAGAATTGGCTTCAGTTCCTGAAGTCCAGACTTTTGTAAAAGGAGTACTACATATACAGCCCCCGGTTGTGCCCCCAGTGGCACCGTGGGATCTCAATGTACTTTTGGATTTTCTCAAATCCCATTGGTTTGAGCCACTCAAATCGGTAGATTTGAAATATCTTATATGGAAAGTAACCATGCTACTGGCCCTGGCTTCAGCCAGGAGAGTGTCGGAATTGGCGGCTTTATCGTATAAAAGCCCATATCTGATTTTCCATTCGGACAGGGCAGAATTGAGGACGCGTCCTCATTTTCTGCCTAAGGTGGTATCAGCGTTTCACCTGAACCAGCCTATTGTGGTGCCTGCGGCTACTAGCGATTTGGAGGATTCCAAGTTGCTGGACGTTGTCAGAGCATTGAAAATATATATTTCAAGGACGGCTGGAGTCAGAAAATCTGACTCGCTGTTTATACTGTATGCACCCAACAAGCTGGGTGCTCCTGCTTCTAAGCAGACGATTGCTCGTTGGATTTGTAGCACAATTCAACTGGCACATTCTGTGGCAGGCCTGCCACAGCCTAAATCTGTCAATGCCCACTCCACAAGGAAGGTGGGCTCATCTTGGGCGGCTGCCCGAGGGGTCTCGGCATTACAACTCTGCCGAGCAGCTACGTGGTCAGGGGAGAACACGTTTGTAAAATTCTACAAATTTGATACCCTGGCTAAGGAGGACCTGGAGTTCTCTCATTCGGTGCTGCAGAGTCATCCGCACTCTCCCGCCCGTTTGGGAGCTTTGGTATAATCCCCATGGTCCTGACGGAGTCCCCAGCATCCACTAGGACGTCAGAGAAAATAAGAATTTACTCACCGGTAATTCTATTTCTCGTAGTCCGTAGTGGATGCTGGGCGCCCATCCCAAGTGCGGATTGTCTGCAATACTTGTACATAGTTATTGTTACAAAAAAATCGGGTTGTTTATTGTTGTGAGCCATCTTTTCAGAGGCTCCTACGTTATCATACTGTTAACTGGGTTCAGATCACAAGTTGTACGGTGTGATTGGTGTGGCTGGTATGAGTCTTACCCGGGATTCAAAATCCTTCCTTATTGTGTACGCTCGTCCGGGCACAGTATCCTAACTGAGGCTTGGAGGAGGGTCATAGGGGGAGGAGCCAGTACACACCACCTAGTGGTCAAACTTTTAAATTTTGTGCCCTGTCTCCTGCGGAGCCGCTATTCCCCATGGTCCTGACGGAGTCCCCAGCATCCACTACGGACTACGAGAAATAGAATTACCGGTGAGTAAATTCTTATTTTTACTAACAGGAAACTCAGCACATCGCTTGTTTGGTGGGTTAAAGATAAAATTGATAGCAATCTACTGTGATGTACGCCAATTTCAAACCCTTATGGAAAAGCACCATCATTTGAGGCGGGTATGGGATCAGGCTAATGAGGGGCTAATGCAAGAAGCTGACAGGTAAGATAGCTGCTGTTTGAGTTGTCTTGCTTGTCATAGACACTCTTTTTTTCTCTCCAGTGTTTGCATTGGGTTTCCTGCTGTTTGTGTTACTGCAGGTTAAAATATATATATCTTGGAAACAGAAACTGTCAAGGCGATCAGGTATTAAAATGCTGGTTTTGTTACAGTTTGGTAGTAGTTTTCTTTAGATAAATCTGGTTGCTTGAAAATCACACAAAACCAAAGCAAAACATGGCAATTTTAACATATTACTGTAAATTCTCCCTTTTGACAACATCCTTAACTACATCTCTGGTTGCACAAATACTGGTATTCATTACTTCTATACATACATACTTAGGGCCTGATTCATGTTTGTAGGTAAAGCAAAAAAGCAAGTAAAGCAAAAACGCAAGCAGGTGGGCAAAACCATGTTGCACTGTAGGTGGGGCAGATGTATCGTGCAGAGATATTTAGATTTGGGTGGGTTATATGTTTCTGTGCAGAGTAAATACTGTCTGCTTTTGCATGTAGCCCACAAGTATCTTTAATTTTACCCTGCAATTTAGATTTCAGTTTGAACACACTCCACCCAAATCTAACTCTCTCTGCACATGTTACATCTGCCCCATCGGCAGTGCAACATGGTTTTGCCCAGTTGCTTTCTTTTTTGCTTTACTTACAAACATAAATCAGGCCTTTAGTGACATTAGTGAGTAATGTATGACCTGACAGGAATACCCAAATTGTGTTCATGGTCTGTAGGGCCATAACTAGGGGCAGGGCCGTAACTACGTATGTGCCAGCGGTGTTTGGCACACAGCACAGTCGCCCTGAGGGCGCAACTACATGCATCCCCTAAAGTCAGCGGCATTGTAATGAGTCAGACTGACTCATTACAAGCTGCCCGTGTGCACTGCTGCTGGAGCGAGGAGAGGAGCAGCTCCGGAAGCAGGATAGGAGGAGGGAGGGGGACACAGGAGTCACAGCAACATAATGTAATTGGTGGCGGCACCGCTGCAGCTGTCTCTCTCCTTCCACATTGACTGGACGCCGCCACTGTGAATGCTGGGATGCGCTTCCCGCATCCCAGCATTCACAGTGGCGGTGGCCAGACCAATGTGGAAGGAGAGGGACAGCTGGCAACCCGATGACGCACGGGGCAGCATCTTTGCGGCTATGTATAGTTGAGGAGCAGTGAGACAAACACTCAGTTTTATACCCGGGCGGAAGTCAGTTTTTGGATATACAGTGGCACCGTGTTTCTCAGCCTGCTCTGCCAGTAACTAACGTGCTCAGAAGTGTGTCCCTACAGTCAGAGCCGGATTAACAATGGGGCGAAAGGAGCTGCAGCTCCAGGCCCCCCATTGAAAATAGGCCCAAGGAGACTGACAGTGGTGACAGGAAAAAATCTTTTCCTGTCACAAGCTGCCAGCGACCGCCATGCTAACCTCCGTCCCAGCGGCGGAGTCAGGGTAGGGGGACACCCAGGCATGTGTCGTCGCTCATCCGCCCACTCCCCCCCGCTGTCATTTATGAGACTTTAAATTTGCAGCAGTAGGCTCCTCCTCCGCACCAGCAGTAGTATCCTCCTCCATGCATCCAGGGTTGAGGGTGTCCAAGTCCCGCCTCCAGCTTTCTCGTAGTGGTTGGATGGACGAGGGGCGGGGGGCGCAGGAGGTCAGGCTGCAAATATGTCACAGATGGCCATCCGCGGCCACATGGGCATGGCTGGCTGCGGACGGCACTCGTACCCGGCCGCTTTGTATTGCGGCCGAGCAGCTCCGCCTCCCTTTTCTCCCCTCTTCCTCTGCAGCGTCACTTCAGGCCAGGCTGCTGGGGGAGCTACTGCAGGCGCTGCCTCAGGGGCTTTTATTAGGTAATGTTATTGTTTTCTGTGAGGAGATCACAGTGTGAAGTATACAGTGAAGTACTATGGTGATGTGGTTGAGAATATTGAAGGGGGGGTTAGCAATGGAATGTGAATATTAGGGGGTGGGGGTTGCTATAAGAAGACAACATGGAAGGGGGGGGGGGATGCTGTGCCCAGACCTGCTTGCACAGATGCTCTCACTCTGAGCCCCTACCAGATCTGTACCCGCACCCTCTCCCTGTCCTCAGCCTGGCCAGACCTGCCCCAGCACCCTCACCCTGTCCCCTAGCACTACCACACCTGTCCCCGCCCATACCTGTCCCCGCACCCTCACCCTGTGCCTGACCAGACCTGTCCTCGCACCCTATCCCCTATCAGACCTGTCCCAGCACCCTGTCCCCTACCACACCTGTCCCCTCACCCTATCCCCTACCAGACCTGTCCTCTCACCCTATCCCCTACCAGACCTGTCCTCTCACCCTATCCCCTACCAGACCTGTCCTCTCACCCTGTCCCTGACCAGACCTGTCCCAGCACCCTCACCCTGTCACCTACCAGACCTGTCCCTGCATCTCAGAGTAACATTATGAGATAACCATAGACCATCACCAGTCCACGTCCACAGTGGGGCCCACACACCATTGGACATGCCTCCGCAAACCCCCGCCCGCAGCATTGGCCACACCCCCTACAGCGGCACACATTAGGCCCCTCGTGAATTTCAGCTCCAGGCCCATGTGTACCTTAATCTGGCACTGCCTACAGTCAGTGGTGTCGAGAGACGGGGGGAGAGGGTATAATTTACCCGGGCCCAGGTCTGATGGAGGGGCCCAGCAGCAGCTGCAGCTCTTCTCCTCAGTCCAGCATACTCTGCTGTGTACAGGGCTGCAGTGTGGCCATGGAGGTGCTTAAAATACAATTTTTTTCAGTATTTTTTTCTAAGGGTACATGGCCACACCCCTTGAAAAGTACCTGCCTACAGTACTATCAGCATTCAGCACACATGTTGTATGTGGCCTGAGGATAGATCTGAGGACGTGTCTAGGGTGAGTGCAGAAAGTTTGTAGCTCCAGTGCTGCCATGCAATGACACGTCTATTTTCTTGTCCTGATCCTTTTCCTTTTAAAGTACTTTTATTTCTAAAATCTCTATCTGTATATTAGCCGACAAGAGCATCCCTGCTTTGGACATATTTGGTTAAGTTTGCTTATAAGCAGCATTTTTTATTATTAGAAGTATTATTATAATTGAATGCATTACCTGCCTGCCGTAATGTGTAAAATAAGATTTTAAACCTACTGGTAAATCTTTTTCTCGTAGTCCGTAGAGGATGCTGGGGACTCCGTAAGGACCATGGGGATAGACGGGCTCCGCAGGAGACATGGGCACTTTAAGAAAGAACTTTAGGTATGGGTGTGCACTGGCTCCTCCCTCAATGCCCCTCCTCCAGACCTCAGTTAGAGAAACTGTGCCCAGAGGAGACGGACAGTACGAGGAAAGGATTTTTGTTAATCCAAGGGCAAGATTCATACCAGCCCACACCATCCACACCGTATAACTTGTGTTATATACGAACCATTTAACAGTATGAAACAACACAGCATCAGTTCGAGACCGATGAAAACTATAACATAACCCTTATGTAAACAAAACTATATACAAGTCTTGCAGAAGTAGTCCGCACTTGGGACGGGCACCCAGCATCCTCTACGGACTACGAGAAAAAGATTTACCGGTAGGTTTAAAATCTTATTTTCTCTTACGTCCTAGAGGATGCTGGGGACTCCGTAAGGACCATGGGGATTATACCAAAGCTCCCAAACGGGCGGGAGAGTGCGGATGACTCTGCAGCACCGATTGAGCAAATAGGAGGTCCTCCTAGAACTTTGCAAAGGTGTTTGAACCCGACCAAGAAGCAGCTCAACAAAGTTGTAATGCCGAGATGCCTCAGGCAGCCGCCCAAGAAGAGCCCACCTTCCTAGTGGAATAGGCCTTAACCGATTTTGGTAACGGCAATCCAGCCGTAGAATAAGCCTGCTGAATCGTGTTACAGATCCAGCGAGCAATAGTCTGTTTTGAAGCAGGAGCGCCAACCTTGTTGGCTGCATACAGAACAAACAGTGCTTCTGTTTTTCTGACCCTAGCTGTTCTGGCCACATCAAGGGACTCGGAATCCTCAAAATCTCGCGTAGCCACAGGCACCACAATAGGTTGGTTCATATGAAAAGATAACACCACCTTAGGCAAAAATTGAGGACGTGTCTGCAATTCCGCTCTATCCATATGGAAAACCAGATAGGGTCTTTTATGAGACAAAGCCGCCAAATCTGAAACTCACCCAGCCGAAGCCAAGGCTAACAACATGACCACCTTCCAAGTGAGATATTTTAACTCCACCGTTTTAAGTGGTGCAAACCAGTGCGACTTAAGGAAACTCAACACCACGTTAAGTCCCAAGGCGCCACCGGAGGTACAAAAGGAGGCTGAATATGCAGCACTCCCTTCACAAAAGTCTGTACTTCTGGGAGAGAAGCCAAGTCCTTCTGAATGAAAATGGATAAGGCCGAAATCTGAACCTTAATGGAGCCTAACTTTAGGCCCCAATTCACTCCAGTTTGTAGGAAGATAAGGAAACGGCCCAGATGGAATTCTTCCGTAGGAGCATTCCTGGCCTCACACCAAGAAACATACTTTCTTCATATACGGTGATAATGTTTAGCTGTCACGTCCTTCCTAGCCTTTATCAGAGTAGGAATGACCTCATCCGGAATGCCCTTTTCCGCTAGGATCCGGCGTTCAACCGCCATGCCGTCAAACGCAGCCGCGGTAAGTCTTGGAACAGACAGGGCCCCTGTGTGAGCATCTCCTGCAGATCCGGATACCAGGCCCTTTGCGGCCAATCTGGAACAATGAGAATTGTCTGTACTCCTCTTTTTCTTATTATTCTCAACACCTTTGGGATGAGAGGGAGAGGAGGAAACACATAGACCGACTGGAACACCCACGGTGTCACCAGCGCATCCACAGCCACTGCCTGAGGGTCTCTTGACCTGGCACAATACCTCTGTAGCTTTTTGTTGAGGCGGGATGCCATCATGTCTATCTGTGGCAGTCCCCACTGACTTGCAATCTGTGCGAAGACTTCCTGATGAAGTCCCCACTCTCCTGGATGCAGGTCGTGTCTGCTGAGGAAGTCTGCTTCCCAGTTGTCCACTCCCGGAATGAACACTGCTGACAGTGCGCTTACATGATTTTCCACCCAGCGAAGAATCCTGGTGGCTTCCGCCATTGCCACTCTGCTCCTTGTGCCGCCTTGGCGGTTTACATGAGCCACTGCGGTGATGTTGTCTGACTGGATCAGAACCAGTAGGTCGCGAAGCAAGGTCTCCGCTTGACGAAGGACATTGTATATGGCCCTCAGCTCCAGGACGTTGATGTGAAGACAAGTCTCTTGACTTGACCAAAGACCTTGGAAGTTTCTTCCCTGTGTGACTGCTCCCCAACCTCGGAGGCTCGCGTCCGTGGTTACCAGAATCCAGTCCTGAATGCCGAACCTGCGACCCTCTAGAAGGTGAGCACTCTGTAACCACCACAGAAGAGATACCCTGGCCCTGGGGGACAGGGTGATCAGCTGATGAATCTGTAGATGTGACCCGGACCATTTGTCTAGTATGTCCCATTGGAAAGTCCTCGCATGGAACCTGCCGAAGGGAATGGCCTCGTAAGATGCCACCATCTTCCCCAGGACCCGAGTGCAGTGATGCACTGACACCTGTTTTGGCTCAATAGGTTCCTGACCAGAGTCATGAGTTCCTGGGCCTTTTCTATCGGAAGATAAACCCTTTTCTGGTCCGTATCCAGAATCATGCCTAAAAAGGTCAGAACCAACTGTGACTTCGGAATATTGAGAATCCAGCCGTGTTGCTGTAACACCTTCAGTGAAAGTGACACGCTGTTCAGCAACTGCTCTCGTGATCTCACTTTTATGTGGAGATCGTCCAAGTACGGGATAATTGTGACACCCTACTTGCGCAGGAGCACCATCATTTCCGCCATTACTTTGGTGAAAATCCTCGGGCCGTGGAAAGCCCAAACGGCAACGTCTGAAATTGGTAATGACAATCCTGTACCGCAAATCTCAGGTACGCCTGATGAGGTGGATATATGGGAACATGAAGGTATGCATCCTTTATGTCCAGGGATACCATAAAATCCCCCCCTTCTAGGCTGGCGATGACCGCTCTGAGCGATTCCAACTTGAACTTGAACCTTTTCAAGTATAGGTTCAGGGATTTTAAATTTAAAATGGGTCTGACCGAACCGTCCGGTTTCGGGACTACAAACAGGGTTGAGTAATATCCCCTCCCTTGTTGAAGTAGGGGAACTTTGACCACCACCTGTTGAAGATACAATTTGTGAATTGCATTTAACACTATCTCCCTTTCTGGGGGAGAAGCCGGTAGGGCCGATTTGAAAAATCGGCGAGGAGGCACCTCTTCGAATTCCAGCTTGTAACCCTGGGAAACAATTTATATTGCCCAGGGATCCACCTGGGAGTGAACCCAGATGTGGCTGAAAACTCGAAGACGTGCCCTCCCTTAGCGGAGCCCCAGCGTCAAGCGGTGGATTTAGTAGAGGCCGGGGAGGACTTCTGTTCCTGGGAACTAGCTGTGTTCTGCAGCTTTTTTCCTCTGCCCTTTCCTCTGACAAGAAAGGATGCACCTCATACCCTCTTGTTTCTCTGTGACCGAAAGGACTGCATTTGATAATGTGGCGCTTTCTTAGGCTGTGAGGGAATATAAGGCAAAAAATTTGATTTACCTGCCGTAGCTGTGGAGACCAGGTCCGAGAGACCTTCCCCAAACAATTCCTCACCCCTGTAAGGTAAAACCTCCATATGCCTCTTTGATTCGGCATCACCTGTCCATTGCCGGGTCCATAGGACTCGTCTAGCAGAAATCGCCATAGCGTTAACTCTAGAACCCAGTAGGCCAATGTCTCTTTGAGCATCTCTCATATATAAGACAGCATCTTTAATATGTCCTAGGGTCAATAAAATGGTATCCTTATCTCCGTCGATAAGGTATCTGTCCACGCTATTACAGCGCTACAAACCCAAGCCGACGCTATCGCCGGTCTGAGTAAGGTACCAGAATGTTCGTAAATGGACTTCAAGGTAACCTCCTGCTTGCGATCAGCAGGATCCCTGAGGGTAGCCGTATCTTGGGATGGCAGCGCTACCTTTTTGGATAGGCGTGTCAACGCTTTGTCCACCCTAGGGGAGGATTCCCACCGTATCCTGTCCTTTGCCGGGAAAGGATACGTCATAAGAATCCTTTTGGGAATCTGCAGTTTCTTGTCTGGAGATTCCCACGTTTTTTCACATAACTCGTTCAGCTCATGAGAGGGGGGAAAGGTTACCTCAGCTTTCTTTCCCTTAAACATGTGTACCCTCGTGTCAGGGACAGAGGGGTCATCAGTGATATGCAGTACATCCTTTATTGCAATAATCATATATCGAATACTTTTAGCCAATTTTGGCTGTAACTTTGCATTATCGTAGTCGACACTGGAGTCAGAATCCGTGTCGGTATCAATGTCTACTATTTGGGATAGGAGGTGCTTTTGAGACCCGAAGGTCCCTGCGACATAGGGACAGGCAGGTGTTGATTCCCTGCTTGTTCCCTAGCCTCAGCTTTGTCCAATCTTTTGTGCAATAAATTCACATTAGCACTTAAAACATTCCACATATCCATCCAGTCAGGTGTCGGCGTTGTCGACGGAGACACCACATTCATTTGCTCCACCTCCTCCCTAGGAGAGTCTTCTACCTCAGACATGTCGACACATGCGTACCGGCACACCACACACTCTGGGAATCGTCTTATCTGAAGACAGTTCCCCCACAAGGCCCCTTGGAAAGACAGAGAATGCCAGCACACACCCAGGCCAAAGACCCAGGGAAAACACACAATATGTTTACCCAGATAGCGCTATAATCATGTATTTTGCGCCAAATTATGTGCCCCCCCCCCTTCTTTAAAACCCTCTTTCACCGTGTAAGCAGGGGAGAGTCCGGGAGCTTCCTCTCAGCGCTGTGCTGTGGAGAAAATGGCGCCTGTGAGTGCTGAGGAACAAGCTCCGCCCCCTCAGCGGCGGGCTTCGGTCCCGCTAAAATATTGAAAAAACTGGCGGGGGCTCTTATATATACAGTGCCCAGCCCGTATATATACATTTTTGCCAGAGATTGAGGTTCATATTGCTGCCCAGGGCGCCCCCCCTGCGCCCTGGACCCTTACAGTGTGTGCGTTACCTCACTGAAGATCGGAAGTCTTCTGCCGGCTCTGAAGTCTTCTTTCTTCTCATACTCACCCGGCTTCTATCTTCTGGCTCTGCGAGGAGGACGGCGGCGCGGCTCTGGGACGGACGGCGAGGGTGAGACCTGCGTACTGATCCCTCTGGAGCTAATGGTGTCCAGTAGCCTAAGAAACAGAGCCTAACATTAAAGTAGGTCTGTTTCTCTCCCCTCAGTCCCTCAATGCAGGGCGTCTGTTGCCAGCAGGCTCCCTGAAAATAAAAAAACCTAACAAAAATACTTTCTTTTCAGGAGTCTCCTCTGGGCACAGTAATAAACTGAGGTCTGGAGGAGGGGCATAGAGGGAGGAGCCAGTGCACACCCATACCTAAAGGTCTTTCTTAAAGTGCCCATGTCTCCTGCGGAGCCCGTCTATCTCCATGGTCCTTAGGACGTAAGAGAAAAGGGGACTCTACCTGCTGTAATGTGTAAAAAGGGACTCTACCTGCCATAATGTGTAAAAGGGGACTCTGCATGCCATAATATGTAAAAGGGAACTCTACCTGCCATAATGTGTAAAAAGGGGAACTCTACCTGCCGTAATGTGTAAAAAGGGGCTCTGCCTTCTGTAAAGTGTAAAAAGGGGAACTCTACCTGCCATATTGTGTAAAAAGGAAACTTTGCCTGCCGTAATGTGTAAAAAGGGGGCTCTGCCTGCTGTAAAGTGTAAAAAGGGGAACTCTACCTGCCATATTGTGTAAAAAGTGGACTCTGTCGGCCATAATGTGTGAAAAGGAGGACTCTACCAGCTGTAATGTGTAAAAAGGGAACTCGGCCTGCCATAATGTGTAAAAGGGGGCTTTGCCTGGCGTAATGTGTAAAAGGGGACTTTGCCTGCCGGAATGTGTAAAAGGGTCTCTACCTTGTCAAGTGGCGCTACTGAGCGGCGTAATTTGAATAATGGAGACTACTGTGCACCGTAATATGAATTGGTATTATTTTGTGGCCACACCCCTTCCCCATGAAGCCACGCCCCTATATTTTGGCCCTGTTTTATACAAAGGGGCAGGCGCCAATGCCGTTTCTTGCACACAGCGCTAAAATGTCTTGTTACGGCACTGACTAGGGGAGTGCAAGTAGTGCTGTTGCACTGTCTGCCGGGCCCAGGAGTAGAGTACTGCAGCCACATTGCACCTGCATTTGGCTTGTACTTTGCCTGGAATGGCACCATGCAGCCAGTAGCACTGCTACAAATATACTTTGGTACCCCCTCCTCTAACCCACCCCAAGTTCTTAATATATCACACACCAGTGGGTGACATGGAGAGGCAGAAGATGACAGGTAGAGGCAGTGGGTGGCAGAGAAATGCACAGAGTGACAAGGAGAGGCAGTGGGTGACAGCTTGAGGGTGACAGGAGTTCAATCACACAGTCCTGCACACAGTTCTTGGAAGATGTACCTTGGTGATCTTGGTGTTAAAGAAGAGTGAGGTACTGCACAGACTCTAGTCTTCCTGTCCTCCAGGGAGGCCTCGTGCCCTATCCCAAGATCACTATTGAAATGTGCAGGGGCCGTCTTATTTCTTTACAGTATACGACTGTGTAGTACATTAATGTTATTAACCTCAATAAGATTTTATCCAGTCATTTGCAGACAATTTTGACCACCTTACAGCTCACAGTGTTGTTTTCATCCACTTTAGGCCAAAGTCTGCAGTTAGCTGGCTGGTTTACTAAGCGACAGAGCAGCGGCACAAGCATACGGCAGTTTATAGCATATCTATTAAATGCTGACACACAGCATTGGGAGAAATGAACGGTGGTGCAAGATGGAATTGACCTTGGGCCCTTCACACCCACCCTTATGTTGGATATTAAAAAGGACATGCACAGTTTAACAAACCAAGTTCTCCAGCCACTGGCGTATTTATAATGGGTGCAGTGTGTGCAGTGCACATGGGCCCCCGGGGGTCCAGGGGGGCCAACACCGCACACCCTGCACCCATTAATAGAAATACTTACCTTCCGGAGTCCCGCGGTGCAGAAGCAGTGCTGACGAAATCACTGGGAAAATGGTGCAGCGCCATTTTCCCAGTGTTTTGCGCAGTAGGTAAATCACTGGGAACATGGCCACCGCACCATTTTCCCGGAGATCTGCGCATGCGCTGTAGACTCTGGGACAGCGCTAGGGTCCCCTAAGGACCCTAGTGCCCAGAGTCTACACAGAGCTGCCGGCTAGAAAGGAGGTGGCCCAGCCGGAGCTTGCACATGGGCCTCCTCCTCTCTAGAAACGCCCCCGCCTCCAGCGTCAGGGAAACGGCATAAATCACAGGGTTAGATGCACGTGAAGAAAGCGCATCCCCTTGTACAAACAATAGAAATTAACAATATATGTTATATAAGTTGCAGATCCTTTCAAACTGCGTAAATCACAGGGTTAGATGCACGTGAGGAAATTGCACTAGGATACAGTGCACCAAATAGTACAAACAACAGAAATTAACAATATTTTTTATATAACTTGTAGAACCTCTCAAACTGCATGAATCAAAGGGTTAGATGCACGTGAAGAAAGCACACTAGGGCACAGCGCATCCCCTTGTGAGACTGAGTCTGGAGTGGACACAGCACAGTTATAATTATAACAGCAGAGTCTGACACAGTCTGTTCCACTTCCCTTTCCTACTAAATGTAAATTGTAAAAGTCCCTTAATTTTAAAACAATACAAAATAGTTTGCTGCGGACGTAAGCTGCGTCTATTTGCGTAATGCACCCACGGTGCGGTTATACACACCCTAATACCTTAATAAAAGAGAGTACGGTATCATATACTGTTAATTGTGGTCCAATGCACAATCAGATTTAATTTAGCAAGTACAAGTATTAAACACAAATTACAGATATAAAACACAAATGCAGGTATAACACATAAATTAGAGAATTACAGTTACAGCCAATATACATATGCAAGTTTCCCTGTTTCCAGGCAGCCAGTCATGAGATAGAAGACTTCTGAGAAGAGTGTGTGTGTGTGTGTGTGTGTGTGTGTGTGTGTGTGTGTGTGTGTGTGTGTGTCTGTGTGGTTGTGTGAATGAGAGCGTATGTATGTGTGTGCGTGTGTGTGTGTGTGTGTGTGTGTGTGTGTGTGTATGTGTGAGAGAGAGAGAGAGAGAGAGAGAGAGAGAGAGAGAGAGAGAGAGAGAGAAAGAGAGCTGCCTGGTTCTGGGTCACTATTTTATACAGTTTGTCCAGAGACATACAATACATCAAGCAAAGTCTTCTCTCATTGGTCCAGGGGCCAGATCTCTCAAGAACTCGACAGCTCATAGGTTAGGGTGAGGGCTTTTGTCCTGTGTTGCAAGCACATGTGTTTGCCACCAGGGTCTTGCTGTGAAGCCAGTTGCAACTGACCAGTATCCACACCTTGCTCTGCACATTATTCCATACATATCTAATATTACTCATATCTTGCAGTCGCAGGGTGCGACCGTTAATCCATAATAACCGGATTACTGATGATAAAACACTGATTAATATGAGACTAAACATGATGCGACAATCTGGTCTTAACCCTGGAATAAGTATATTGCTATTTTACTGTGTATTTTAAACCTTGTTTTGGACTTGTAATAACTATGTGTGAACTATGGGGGTCATTCCGAGTTGTTCGCTCGCAAGCTGCTTTTAGCAGCTTTGCACACGCTAAGCCACCGCCTACTGGGAGTGAATCTTATCTTATCAAAATTGCGAACGAAAGATTAGCAGAATTGCGAATAGACACTTCTTAGCAGTTTCTGAGTAGCTCCAGACTTACTCGGCATCTGCGATCAGTTCAGTGCTTGTCGTTCCTGGTTTGACGTCACAAACACACCCAGCGTTCGCCCAGACACTCCTCCGTTTCTCCAGCCACTCCCGCGTTTTTCCCAGAAACGGTAGCGTTTTTTCACACACACCCATAAAACGGTCTGTTTCCGCCCAGAAACACCCACTTCCTGTCAATCACACTCCGATCACCAGAACGAAGAAAAAACCTCGTAAAGCCGTGAGTAAAATTCCTAACTGCATAGCAAATTTACTTGGCGCAGTCGCACTGCGGACATTGCGCATGCGCATTAGCGACTAATCGCTCCGTTGCGAGAAAAAAATAACGAGCGAACAACTCGGAATGACCCCCTATGTGCGGTATACAGGTATATGAAAGTGTGTTTCTTTATGGCATTTCTCAGTGATTGCACATTTTACTGTATATACACTCACAACGTGGTAAGATGGGGTGTAGTATGGTATGCCAGCGGCCAGGCTTCCGGCGGCCAACATACCGGCGCCGGGATCCCGACCGCCGGCATAGCGACAGCGTGGTGAGTGCAAATGAGCCCCTTGCAGGCACAGTGGCGCGCTACGCACGCCACGCTATTTATTCACCCTCCAGGGGGGTCGTGGACCCCCAAGAGGGAGAAAAAGTGTCGGTATGCTGGCTGTCGGGATTCCGGCGCCGGTTTACTGTGCGCCAGAATCCCGACAGCCGGAAAATGAAGACCACCTGGTAAGATGCATTGTGCGTCTCCATACGTCAATTGCGTAATTACGCCACCACCGAGAAACGCCACTCTGTGTGTTGTTTGTATGTGTTATTTTCTGACTTTGACAGTCCACACTTTGATAGTAAACAAAACTATCACCTAAACAGATCTACCTTCTATAGCATTTTTATAACACATTTATTTGTACATTGTGAATCACCATACTATATTTTCACAAGTTTAAACTATACAAGAAAGAAAATTCTATAGCATTTTTATAACACATTTAATTGTACACTGTGAATCACCATACACATGTATTTTTTTTTTGCATGTATTTGCACACATGTAAACTATATAAGAAAGAAAATTTAGTTTACAAAATAATTTCACAGTTCAAAGTATAAAGAATGAAAGGGTTGAGAAGAGGCATTTCTCCCCTGCACTACCATAGGTCATAACGCCTAAAGGAAGGAGGGAAAGAAAATAATACATATAAATATACATTGACATGGTATCCCTATCTTAATACGGTTTCCATTTCAGGGTTGTATACCAGGTCTTCTACTTCTTCAACACTGTTCCTCCTTAAACTCGTAAAATTTTTATGTCCATTTCCTGGTTCTCAGTTACTAGTTGATTTAGGTTATGACCTGATTGTGGGTATCTCTACATCTATGTCCTAAGACAGTTCTACCAGACTCACCTCCAGGGCATTTTACTTTGGTGTCAGACCAAACATAGGACCAGCAAAAAAAAATAAAAAAAAAAATAGAGTACACAGAAGAGGCAAGTGACATTCATACTGTATTGATTGTTCTGCATCTTTTGTCTGGTTGCTTTGACCTCTTGCAGCTTTAGGTTGAATGGAACAGAGTCTCAAATTATGGAAGCATTTCTCCCTTTTCTGTTCTCGATTCTGCATATTTTTTTTCCGGGTACCCTCTTGCAATGGGTGGAATTTCATCCAGGTGTCTCGTTCAGCAACTCCCGGTGATATAGTAGTGGTCATCAACACCTGGTACGTCTTTCCCAACAATGCTAAGAGACCAGAACTCAAGACATTCCTCACGCGTTATACTCTGTTTCGGCAACAATGTCATGATAGTGTTCCTTCTGGCCAGTGCCAGAAGCTATAAACTCATCAGTTATTGTCTCAGTCTCTTTATCATACCTCTGGTGTACTTGACAGTTATTTTGTTGTCTCAGTTCAAGGTAATCTGCCCCCAAAAAATAATATCTTCAATGGTGACAAGTCAAGTGGTGGCCTTGGGGTGGTTCTGATATTCTAAGGCTAATGGCAATGCTTCTGGCCATGCTTACCCTGTGTCAGCCATCACCCTACTCAACTTATATTGTATAACCAGGTTTTGTATATGGAAATGACGTTTGTTAAAAAAAAATGGTACCATTGCTAAATCACTTCTTTTTAGCCTTCAAACTATATTTCTCTGGGGAAATGTATATAATCGCAAACATGTTACGTTTTCTTAGCAAGTCAAAAATGTTCTTAACTTATTATACAATATACATATTATCAGTTAACCCTAACAGTATTATTAAATAAAAAAAATAAGTGGTCATTATACAGATACCTTCTTAATCTAAACCATCATTGTTAGCCAGACATAACATGCTTAATCTGAATAGTATTTACTATAACACAAATCAAACATCAATTATTTAATTAATAAGGATGCTGCTGATGGGATGTAAAACATCCCTTATTGCTCCCAGCAGATCCGGGACATATTGGTAAGATGTGGTATTCATCTCACCTAAAGGATGTTTAAGGAATTAATCAGCAAAGGCTGTTAAGAGGGGTTGTCAATTTGTGTGATGTCCGGTGTAACATACTGTACATTATGTATAGGATTATGTATGGCTAAGCATGTTCATATATTTCCCTTTACAAACATAATTAAAACCAAATTGGCCTAAACAAACACAGAAATTAAATTGTTACATTATAATACAGGTTGAGTATCCCTTATCCAAAATGCTTGGGAGCAGAAGTATTTTGGATATGGGATTTTTCCGTATTTTGGAATAATTGCATACCATAATGAGATATCATGGTGATGGGACCTTAATCTAAGCACAGAATACATTTATGTTTTATATACACCTTATACACACAGCCTGAAGGTAGTTTTAGTCAATATTTGTAATAACTTTGTGCATTAAACAAAGTATGTGTACATTCACACAATTAATTTATGTTTCATATACACCTTATACACACAACCTGAAGGTCATTTAATACAATATTTTTAATAGCTTTGTGTATTAAACAAAGTTTGTGTACATTGAGCCATCAGAAAACAAAAGTTTCACTATCTCAGTCTCACTCAAAAAATTCCGTATTTTGGAATATTTGGATATGGGATACTCAACCTGTACTGAAATGATGTTGATTTGTATTTACTTGGAATGAGCCCTCAGTAGAAGGAATGTGGAAAAACTTAGATTATGTTACCTTTCACACGTTCTTCCTCGAGCAGCTAAGGCATGAAGTAGCCTTCTTCACAGCCTGAGAACAGAAGTGAGCAAACACCAGTATGCTTTTACCAATTTGCACATACCTTCCTTATCTAGATGAGTCAGACTGTGTGCTGTCTCTGACAGGCTTGGATAGTATGTGCAGGTGTCTACTGGGCTGTGTGTTCTTCTTACCAGAGTTCTGTTGACTCTTGTCCACTTCCCCTCAGCGAGTGGTCATTCCCTGTGCTAAATACAAATCCTTCATATCAGTCAGTACATTACACTGGGAGTCTCAGAAATCAATAAATGAGAAATCGTTAATTTAGTTGCCTGCCTTCATGGCAACTAAGCTATTGGTGAGGCCGACGCTCCCTTCGCAACCTAATCAGCTCTCTGTGTTCTTGTCCCTTGTCATAAACATAAAAAAAACAAATGCAAACTCTGCCCGTGCACCTGCTGGGTGACCTGGCAACCAACAGCCATTTTCCAAACAGCCATTTGCCAGTAGTTCTCATTTAAAAAAAAAACAAAAAAACAAAACAAAACCAGAATAATAACATTATTCTTTAAAAAAAAAAAAATGGTATCGCACATGTCATGTTAATCTAATTATAATGTTCCATGCAATCATGCATATCTGTGTAACTGCTGCACCCTCCTCATGGCTATACAGTATCTTCGCCCACCCTTTGTATCTTATGAGATACATATGGTAGATAAGATATAGGATTTAGCACACAGGTTCTCAAACTCGGTCCTCAGGACCCCACACAGTGCATGTTTTGCAGGTCTCCTCACAGAATCACAAGTGAAATAATTTGCTCCACCTGTGGACCTTTTAAAATGTGTCAGTGAATAATGAATACACCTGTGCACCTGCTGGGTTACCTGCAAAACATGCACTGTGTGGGGTCCTGAGGACCGAGTTTGAGAACCACTGATTTAGCATATTACATGTTTTAATGGCTATTTGACTGTTACTGCCATTTGTGTCAAATTTTAGGATGAGGAGATGCCACAAGTGTTGCATAGAACATTAGGTCATGTCCGTATACTATCCTTTCCCTTTATCCTGACCAGTGTGATTGTCCAAATCCTTTGGTCAGATAATGTCCCCAAATATTTACCCTTGTCTGGCACAACTGCAATTTGTCCCTTGAAACCTTGTGTCCTGTCTGGTGAAACAATAAATGCTTAGTCTCAGCTACAGAAGACACAAATGAATCAGCGCATAACAATAAGTCATCAACCCATTGTATTAGAACCGATCCATTCTCAGGTTGAAAAGACTGTAAGCAGTCATGCAAGGTCTGGGAGATACTTGGGCTGTCTATGAAACCTTAGGGAAGACGGGTCCGTGTGTAGTCTACCCCCATCCTGTAAGAGAAAGCATGTTTGTTGGGGTGAAGGGAAATAGGAATGAAAACCAAAGCAGAAGTTGATAGCAGTAAACTGCATAGATTTGCAACAGAATGACAACTGAATTAAGCCCTACGGGGGATGGGCTCATTTATTAACCCCTCTTAGATCCTGTATTCTTTAACCCCCTCCCACCATTAATGGGGTCTACATTAGCTATTAATCCAGTGTTTTTTGTCCATCTTTGATTCATAGGGAACCCGGCATTTGTGAGATAATTTTCTCTACCTTAAATGGACATGATTCTTTAATAGTAAAATGCATCATTAACATTTGTGGAGTGTCTAATATATCCGGCACCTCCTGTACGTGATTTCCTGGAATATTCCAAAAACACACCTTCAGGGGTACACTCAGAGCCAGATTAATGGGGGGGGGGGCCCTGGGGGTACGTAACCCGGGCCCCCCTTTCTAAAAGGGCCCCCGCCATCCTCCACATATCGGGTCTTTCTTACCTACCCGATCTGCAGCGCTCCCGGCTCCCCGCGGCACAGGCAGCAAACTAGCAGCCGCCAGCCACCGGCGCCGCATAGCAGGCACTAGTACAGGGCAGCTGAGCGACGGCTCAGCTGTCCAATAATGTCTGAAGCAGCAGCCTGCGGCTCAGTCATTGGCTGAGCGCGCAGGCTGCACAGTGAGTGAAGGGAGGGAGGAAGATGTCCCTGGCAGCGTGGAGGCAGAGGATCTCACTCTCCTGTGCCTCTGTCACAGCAGCCTAACAAGTAACAAGTAAGGCTTCCTATATTGTTTTACCAATTTCTGCTGGCATAAATTTACATTGACTGTAGGCTCTGGGTCACACACACACACACACACACACACACACACACACACACACATATATATTATATATATATATGTGTGTGTATATACATATACGAGTGTGTGTGTATATATATATATATATGTGTATCTTTCAAAGTGTTCAGGTGTTGCGCAACAGGAACTGTTGTGAATCAGAGTTTATAATATCACCAAGAGTGCAGCTTCAGATCCCCTCCAAGCCACTGGAGTAAAGGTAAAGACTGTCGAAAAATGGAGAGCGCACTCTTGATTATATAAGAAGTAACAACTTTTACTTTGTAGCATTTGATTACATACATTAAAGGTTAAAATTCATCAGCATGGTGTTTCCACCGCAACTTAGCCGGTATGTCTCCCGAACCACAGCTCGTCTGATCTCCGGCTCTGAATCCGGAGGATGACGTCACGGCGTCTACGTCACTTAGCCACGCCCAACGCGTTTCGTACGTCAGGTACTTCGTCAGGGGGTGTGGTTCATTAACAACTTGATCTCCTTATATACCCGTTCTAGGTATTGTTCTCAATGAATTAATTACAACATGATTTCACTTAAAAATACAAATAGACAATTCATACAGCTTATGAACCATTGGCATTTTACAACTACTTCACAAAAGATAAGCTCAAATTATCCATATTTTCAATATCGATTATCAAAGACTAATAATAACCTTACACGGTTTCACATCAATAAACCTATTAATTAACATTACAGCTGGAGTCCATCTCATACATAGATGAACAGCAAATTAGTTCATATGATCCATTCACACAAAGGTCTGCATCCTATCCTATGTGTCATACTTTCATACCCTATTTCTCTTCTAGAAAATGCCGGTGGAGATTACTAAAAATCATTCTGATTCTTAAAGAATTAATGTGCTTATTCTCTTCAGTCATCCGCCGCGTATATGCCATTCGAGAACACCAGTCGGGACGTAGCCGCTGCCACTGGTACACTCTAACATACATGCACACAGAGTCAGCCTTCCAAGAACGGCACAATATCACAGCCTTCATTCAGACCATCTGGAGCCAGTGTGTTTAGTGTATAGATCCAGAAGGTTTCTCGCTTTGAAAGCAAATTGAGGATGTTACCTTTCCTCTCATCCAACTCTACCCGCTCAATAGCTTTAAATGAAAAACCTTGTAATTGTGAATCACAACAATTTGTAAAATGTCGTGGCACACTATGGTTTTCAACTTTGTGAATGATATTACGTGTGTGCTCCAAAATCCTCAATTTAAGCACTCGCTTAGTTTTGCCTACATAGCGTTTCCCACACTTACATTCTAAAAGATAAATCACATATGAACTAAGACAGCTTAATTTTCCCTTAATTTTCCATGATTTGGTATTATTGGAATTAAAAAATTGTTTATGATCCTTATTAACATATTTGCATACCTTACATTTAGTACATGCATAGAATCCCTCCAATCTATCCACTCGTGGTACAGTAACATTCTTCAAATTGCTAGGGGCTAATTTACTCTTAAGGGAACAGGATCTTCTAAACACTACCTGTGGGTGTGTTGGAATCACTTTCTGTAGTATCGGATCTAGATGTAAAACATCCCAATGTTTCTGCAAGATCCTTTTGATAACATTCCCTTTAGTATTGTACTTGGTTATAAATGGAATGGAGAATCTCTCCTGATCATGCTCTCTTTGTTTATACGTTACTAGTTCGGATCTATTTCTTTCTTTCGCCCTATTAAAGGCACCCTCAATAACGTGTTCAGGGTATTTTTTATTTCTAAACCGTTTTTTATATATATCAGCCTGCTCTTCAAACTTAGATAAATCGGAACAATTCCGTCGGAGTCTAATAAACTGTGAATAAGGTATATTGTCTACCCATTTCTTATAGTGGCAGCTATGATAATGTATGTAACTGTTACGGTCTGTTTTCTTAATATGTGTGTACGTCTTAACCTTTCCACCATCCACACAATCCGTACTGTCCAATACCAGATCTAAAAATTCTATCTTGGTTCTTTGAAAATTGGAAGTAAACCGTAAATTAAATGTATTCTTATTTAGAAAAGTCATGAATTCATCAAACATTATCTCACTACCAGACCACACCATCAAAATGTCATCTATAAATCTTTTATAAAAACATATAGATGACATGAAGGGGTTGTTATTTTCTATTACTTGTTCCTCCCATTTACCCAAGTATAGATTCGCTAGGCTTGGTGCGTACGGCGTACCCATTGCTACCCCGCACTCTTGATTGAAAAATGTTTCCTGAAATTTAAAATAATTATTCTCTAAGATATATTTAATACATTCCAAGATGAATGATTTCCTATTATCAGTAACATTCTCATCTATATCCAAGAATGATTTCACCGCTGCAAGACCTCCCACATGGG
Source organism: Pseudophryne corroboree (assembly GCF_028390025.1). NCBI lineage: Eukaryota > Metazoa > Chordata > Amphibia > Anura > Myobatrachidae > Pseudophryne > Pseudophryne corroboree. The sequence goes on along the minus strand of NC_086445.1, from coordinate 692,527,842 downwards.
GTATACTTGTATAGAGTGCTTCTATGTCGATAGTAACCCATGAGAACGTATTATCCCATTGAAAATTATCTAGCTCATTTAGAATATGTGTTGAATCCTTTGTATAGGATTTCAATGAAGAAACATATTCTTTAATATGTGCATCAACAAATTCAGAGATCTTTGAACTTACTGAACCTATCCCTGAAATGATAGGGCGACCCGGGGGTTTCTGTAGCCTTTTATGCACTTTAGGTAAACTATAAAAAATAGGGATTCTTGGTTGAGGGTTAAATAAAAAGGTGTATTCCTCTTCAGTTATACTTGAACTATTAATCCCTCTAACTAGCAATAATCTGATTTCCTCAATTATTCTATCCGTTGGATCTTCTTTGAGTTTCTTATAAGTGACACTATCTCCAAGGAGTCTGTAACATTCCTCCAGGTAATCTTTTTTATTTAATATTACAATTCCTCCCCCTTTATCTGCCATTTTTATGACTATTTCAGGGTTCTCTTCCAATGCTTTTAATGCGGCTCTTTCCCCTTGGGACAGATTATCTCTGATCTTGTTCTCGGATCTGCATAATTGTTCCAAATCTTTTTTTACTAGGGACGAGAAGGTGTCAATAAAGCTACCCCTGGATTCTATAGGATAATAGGTAGATTTTTTCTTAAAAATCTTTTCTTTAGGGTTATTGGCTATTAGATCCTGCTTATTATTCTTAGAAAAATGACGCTTTAATGTTAATGACCTTACAAACTTGTTTAGATCAATAAATAGTTCAAAACCATTTGGAACCATGTTTGGGGCGAAGGATAAACCCCTAGATAGTAAACTTAATTCCATTTCACTTAGGGTGTAGTCCGATAAGTTAAATACATCTATTTCTACCGTGGATTCTGTCGTCTCATTTTTGTTCCTTTTTCCTCCTCTTTTCCCTCTTTTGAATCTTCTTTCTTTCTTTTCACACTGGTCCCTGGACTGGATTCTACTTCTGTCATTCCCAAATCTTTCCTCTCCCCCCAAGTCTGGTTCCTGGGAAAAAAATGTCTCGTTTGACCATTATGTCTGGGAGATGCTAATGTTTCATAACGATTTCTTGAAAAGAAATTGTTATTTCTTTTTTCATTGGCTTTAAAGGGTCTCTTATTTTCCACCTTTTGCCATCTAGTATCTCGGGATTGTTCTCTCTGTCTCCATTCCTGTTTTTGCCTTGGCCAGCTCTTAATGTTCCCATTCTTATAATCCAAAGTATCCCTTTTAAATTTACTAACTTTAGTGTTAATAATATCACCTTCCAATTTTTTAATTCTCTTATCTCCAGCTGTTTTTAATTCCAATACTTCCTCTAAATCCTTAATAGGTTCTATTTCTTTATCAAGCTCAATTAGTTCTCTATCTACATCACTGAGCTCTTTTTTCCTCTCTTGTATAAGTAATCGCATTAAATCAAATGAGCTATTTTCTAAAATTCTATCCCATTCCATCATAAATGAGGGTCTGTCATTACCAAAGGTTGGTTTCTTATTTAGTCTCAACCCTCGCGGTATTATTTTAACGTCTACATATTTTTCTAAAGTGGTAATTTCCCAATTCAGTCTCATTTCCCTAGTGAGTAGTTTTTCTAATTTCTCACAAAGGGAGTCTATATCTCTCCCATCAACTTCAGCTGTTTTACGTTTGAATGAAATGTCTAAATGATCATTAAAAATTCTATGGCATTCCTCATTCTTTCTACACCATCTTTCAGGTTTCATAAAAGCCATAATATTCAGTTGTTAATACCACAAGCTAATATGACGTATAAATTCACATACAATAAAAGCAATATTTAAAAAGTCTCTCAGTTTAGCTCACATAAGTCCAAATGCAGCATCTGAAATGGCAATTCAATCTTTCAAAGTGTTCAGGTGTTGCGCAACAGGAACTGTTGTGAATCAGAGTTTATAATATCACCAAGAGTGCAGCTTCAGATCCCCTCCAAGCCACTGGAGTAAAGGCAAAGACTGTCGAAAAATGGAGAGCGCACTCTTGATTATATAAGAAGTAACAACTTTTACTTTGTAGCATTTGATTACATACATTAAAGGTTAAAATTCATCAGCATGGTGTTTCCACCGCAACTTAGCCGGTATGTCTCCCGAACCACAGCTCGTCTGATCTCCGGCTCTGAATCCGGAGGATGACGTCACGGCATCTACGTCACTTAGCCACGCCCAACGCGTTTCGTACGTCAGGTACTTCGTCAGGGGGTGTGGTTCATTAACAACTTGATCTCCTTATATACCCGTTCTAGGTATTGTTCTCAATGAATTAATTACAACATGATTTCACTTAAAAATACAAATAGACAATTCATACAGCTTATGAACCATTGGCATTTTGCAACTACTTCACAAAAGATAAGCTCAAATTATCCATATTTTCAATATCGATTATCAAAGACTAATAATAACCTTACACGGTTTCACATCAATAAACCTATTAATTAACATTACAGCTGGAGTCCATCTCATACATAGATGAACAGCAAATTAGTTCATATGATCCATTCACACAAAGGTCTGCATCCTATCCTATGTGTCATACTTTCATACCCTATTTCTCTTCTAGAAAATGCCGGTGGAGATTACTAAAAATCATTCTGATTCTTAAAGAATTAATGTGCTTATTCTCTTCAGTCATCCGCCGCGTATATGCCATTCGAGAACACCAGTCGGGACGTAGCCGCTGCCACTGGTACACTCTAACATACATGCACACAGAGTCAGCCTTCCAAGAATGGCACAATATCACAGCCTTCATTCAGACCATCTGGAGCCAGTGTGTTTAGTGTATAGATCCAGAAGGTTTCTCGCTTTGAAAGCAAATTGAGGATGTTACCTTTCCTCTCATCCAACTCTACCCGCTCAATAGCTTTAAATGAAAAACCTTGTAATTGTGAATCACAACAATTTGTAAAATGTCGTGGCACACTATGGTTTTCAACTTTGTGAATGATATTACGTGTGTGCTCCAAAATCCTCAATTTAAGCACTCGCTTAGTTTTGCCTACATAGCGTTTCCCACACTTACATTCTAAAAGATAAATCACATATGAACTAAGACAGCTTAATTTTCCCTTAATTTTCCATGATTCACAATTACAAGGTTTTTCATTTAAAGCTATTGAGCGGGTAGAGTTGGATGAGAGGAAAGGTAACATCCTCAATTTGCTTTCAAAGCGAGAAACCTTCTGGATCTATACACTAAACACACTGGCTCCAGATGGTCTGAATGAAGGCTGTGATATTGTGCCGTTCTTGGAAGGCTGACTCTGTGTGCATGTATGTTAGAGTGTACCAGTGGCAGCGGCTACGTCCCGACTGGTGTTCTCGAATGGCATATACGCGGCGGATGACTGAAGAGAATAAGCACATTAATTCTTTAAGAATCAGAATGATTTTTAGTAATCTCCACCGGCATTTTCTAGAAGAGAAATAGGGTATGAAAGTATGACACATAGGATAGGATGCAGACCTTTGTGTGAATGGATCATATGAACTAATTTGCTGTTCATCTATGTATGAGATGGACTCCAGCTGTAATGTTAATTAATAGGTTTATTGATGTGAAACCGTGTAAGGTTATTATTAGTCTTTGATAATCGATATTGAAAATATGGATAATTTGAGCTTATCTTTTGTGAAGTAGTTGTAAAATGCCAATGGTTCATAAGCTGTATGAATTGTCTATTTGTATTTTTAAGTGAAATCGTGTTGTAATTAATTCATTGAGAACAATACCTAGAACGGGTATATAAGGAGATCAAGTTGTTAATGAACCACACCCCCTGACGAAGTACCTGACGTATGAAACGCGTTGGGCGTGGCTAAGTGACGTAGACGCCGTGACGTCATCCTCCGGATTCAGAGCCGGAGATCAGACGAGCTGTGGTTCGGGAGACATACCGGCTAAGTTGCGGTGGAAACACCATGCTGATGAATTTTAACCTTTAATGTATGTAATCAAATGCTACAAAGTAAAAGTTGTTACTTCTTATATAATCAAGAGTGCGCTCTCCATTTTTTGACAATATATATGTGTATGTTTATATATATATATATATATATATATATAAAAATATGTGTGTGTCTATTTTATATATATATATATATATATATATATATTTAATATATATATACACACACATGATAAACATGGAAGCCATATTTGTTCATAAGACTCCATTTTATCTGACAAGTTGTTTCAAATTGTTTTTCAGCTTAGAATTGAAACAGGAAAAAGTACAGACACTGCACTTTGTTTGAACCCATATTGTGAAGTTATGACCTTTATCTAAGATATATTTTACGGTAATTTCCTAGCAGAAATTTAATGTCAGCAGCTAGACATGTGAGCTTCAAAGGGTATTTGTTAGTTTGCGGTATAGCAGGTGTAAAAATATAACCAGACATATGTAGGTTTCGAGGTTAGCAAAAACCCCTAGTTATTCCACTTAAGAGCACATAAAAAAAATATAGACGTTGGCAAAATATATTACGTATAAGATAGAAGTTTTATTAGCCAATAGGATTAAGCTTCGTGTCAGGAAACGACGACACGATATGTTAATTGGTATCACTTTATAATGTACTGCTGGTAGGAAATAAAGCTCTCTCTCTGCTCTATTACTTTCCACTTTATACACGTGTGGCTAGTTATTACAAAGGTTATTTTGTTGACTGGTCACTGGCTGCAGCCGTGTATGAACCATGCTGACTGACTGAATGCGTGCTTGAACTTGGTTAAGCAAAGGGTGCCCTTTCCTGGGCTCCCCTTTATCAATATGGAGGTTCCTAATCCGAGATCCCACATCACCTGTTGAACAGCGTAAGACTGAGCGGACGGTTCCTGGACTGAGACTCAAAACCCATGCATGGTACGTAGAGATATTTCTCTGTAGACTCTCATTCCTGTTAACTATCCACTCTGTTCCGCTGGGAGACAGGCATCGGGATCGTACGCACAAAGTTCACTCAGTTAACAGGTTTTTCTCATTTTCATTCTATCTCTTGCTTATATGTGCTTATATATGTGTTATAAAGGCGTAACAATGAATGAATGTGGAAGTAAATGGATTCTGAGTATTTAGAGTGTGTCTGCATATAACCAACTGACGGGTTGTTAAATTGGACATTGCTGCAACCACTGTCTTGTTTTGTCTTATATTGAGAATTAGAACGTAGGTTAAGTTTGTGTTACTGCAGTCTATATGTGTAGAATATTGTAGAAAGACTCTAAAAATAAGTCAGAGTTATGAAACAGACATGTCCCCTTTTGTAAGTGTGTAGTACTCTTAGTAAAGGCACACCACAATCAGAAATTTTATTTACATTATATTTGTAGTCCAGGAGAATCACCCTTATTCTCTGAACCGTGGGAAGAGGGGTTTAACATTTTTGTACCAATAGGTTGTCATTTTATTCTTAAAGTAAGAAATATTGGAAAGGATTGGTCAGATATACTGTCTGAATTGGAAGGTTCAGAACAATATATTGTACATAATATAAAAGTCTAAGTTGTACTCACAGTAGAATATCATTGCATCTGACTTTCATACCTTGTTAGTACCATAAAACCACGTCCTGTCGCTTTAAAAATTATAGCGTACAGAGTTAAGGGAAAAAAATCAGAAAAGGAAGCCGTTTAAAATTTCTTTTTTTTTCTCTCTCTTCCGTGAGCTGTAACCACAGACTGCTGCAAGCAATGAATGCAAGTTGAATGTCCTGTCAGAATTGTGTCTGCATAGCTATTATACATAGGTTAGGAGAGGGACATCCATTTGTTTTAAAAACAGTAGTGTACTTTGCAGAAGAAGGGGTTTGGGAAAATAGAAAAAACCCAGATGATGTGTTCATATTAATGGGATGTCATTTCATTCCAAAAGATAGTGACATAGGTAAAAATTGGTTACAGATCACCTCTGTTCCAGGCAATTATCCTCACAGTTGTATCTCTGAGGATCCGTTAGATCCAGGCTACTGATATTTCCCGGATTTTTTTCTTACTGGCCATAAGAATGGGAAATACAAATACTTATCCTTCGGATGAAGCACCTCGGAGTGCCATGGACATTATGAAGAATGTACATGGTGAGCAATGCTTGAAGGGTATGAGACGATTGTTTCAATGGGCAAAAGTGACTACTAATGGCATTCTAGACCCGGATAGGTTGAAACAAATTAGAGTAACCTATGGGAGATATGTGAAGGATAATAATCTGGAACAGAGTCTTGATTTGTGGATTAAAACAGGTAAATTACTTCGGTATAAGAAAAAGTTAGAAGAGTTAGGACAAACTCAAGAACAAATGGCTCTAATTAATATGGATGATTTTAAAGATGCAGACATATCTGGACAGGAAACAATGATACATAGAGGTCCCAAGAAAACCAAAGGGTATCCGTACTGGGCATGTCCAAATTGTAGACATTGTAACCCACCAGATGATACACTATGTCCAATTAGTCAAACACCTTGGTCCTATAAATGTAAGCCCTGTAAAGAACCAAATGTTAGGAAATCTGTTAAATCTAAAAAGTTAATCAGTAAATGGTTGCCAGTGTTAAAAAAATAAAAGACCTACTAATTATACCTGAAGATGTGCATGCCACAGACTAATATATTGGTAGACTAAAAATTGTACAGCATGTAATGTCAAGAGACCAAAAATGTCTCCTAAATTTTTTTTATGTATGGTCTCAAGCTTGGCATCTGCACCTCCAGTGTATAATTTACTTAAGAATTTGGTCCCTGCAAACTATATCCGGTGTACACATAAGATGCTGTCACACCTGGTGTAGCTGCTGACGGACCTAATCCAGTGCGCCAAAAGTTGCGCTGAACCACTGCATGATATAAAAAATTCAGAACTGTTAACATAACAGTTACAGAACTCCCTGATGTTAAACAACAATTTATGAAGTTCATTAAACATGTAAAATAATTAAAAACAATTTAAACCTAGAAATAAAATCCAAAAAGGGTTATAAGTTTTCTGGATCCTGCTTAGTGATGGACAATTGGACTCAGGTGGCATGGAAATGCAAACATAAAACCAGCTGGTGGTAATCTATTCTTTACTCTTTTTTGCCTTCCCATATGGGCTGGTCTGGTCCGTCATTAAGTAAAACTGGGGTCCAAAAGTCTCAGTTTCAGGCTGCTTTTGTCTCTGAAACTGCATGCTTATCAAATGGTGTAAAGAAATTATTCATAAATTGTAATCAGTGTGTTTGCACTTTTATGTCAATTTGTGCCACAGAATAGCAAAATATATAGTCTGTAAATTACATTGGTAAATATGTATTTAATCAGTGGCTACAAATGACTTGTAGACTTCAATGGAAGTGTGTAATATAATGTATTATGTAAGTTCTAATGGTTTATCATTAAACTCCAGCTAACCCCTGTTCGGAGTTGGGAGAGTGCTGGCTCACTCTCAGTGTTTTATTTGTGTGTGTAAAATAGTATTATCTTAATATAAAGTTTTGGATAAGTATAATAAAATGTGTTGTGGCCAAATGAATATTGCCCCAGCCAATAGCAAAGGGCTGTCATAAGACTACAAATATGACATGTATTTGCATAAAAAAATATCTCCACAGTAAAATTAATATCTCTGTGTCTAAAACAGTAACAGTTCATAGGTAAATAATTAGGAACATGTTACAAATGTAAAAAAAATATTTTCTTTAATGTACAGCTCGTTACTGTTCCAGTGTGTAATGAAATGTCAGAGAATCAGGAAGTGTTTGGGTAACTATTACAAGGGGTGGGGCCAAGTGATAAAGTAAACTAGGTATAAGAAGTGGGCAGAACTGTAGTTATAGTCCATACCCCTAAGATAAAAGTCTGCCCTCATGATACAATTACATTTACATGGTATAAAATCAAGATTGTAACTGTAAACTGTAACAATGCATAAATAATACCTCTAAAAGATGTTAGGTGAACATACATTAACATTGCATCACTGTTGATGCTTGGCATATAACAGTAAAGGAGGGAGGTTTATTTTAGAAATATCTCTATGACGCACCTTACAACAGCTTAAGTCATTTCTAAAATTAATCACCTATTGTACAAAATACATTCCAAGGGCATCACAGAAAACTAAGTTTTATATGATGCCATCAAAAGAACAACAAGTGTAAGGTATTTTTAAATAAAACCCAAATGTCAAGACTTATTGCTATTCATATATTAAAAAAAATAAATGTAGGGTACATAGGCGTGCGCAGGACATTTTATTAGGGGGTGCACGATTAGAAGGGTGTGTTTAGCACCGCCTATTGGGCATGTCTAACACCACCTAATGGGCGTGTCTAGCACCACCTATCAGGCGTGTCTACCACCACATATTGGCACTCAATGCAAACTAAATATATAATCTGTTTAATATATGTTAAATTTGTATATTTTATTACCATAGATTATATCCTAATCTCTCAAAATATATATTGATACTGAATTTGAACTTGTTCTCCTCCAATAGGAACGCTGTATTCTGTGGCGTTGGCACATGATGAGGAGAGAGAGAGCGTGGGTGGGAGCATGAGCGGGCATGTACGCTGCATGACATCATCACAACACATCCCACAGGTTAGAGGAACTGGGAGTAGGATCACGTCAGTGATGCTGCACCATACAAATGATTGACAGCCAGACTGAGCGGAGGGGGTGGCGGGCGCAATGGGCAGGAGGACAGAAATGAGCACACTCGGCTGCAGTAGCAGCAGGTGTGTGTGAGGGGTTGACAGACATTAGGGGGTGCCTGTGCGCACCAGGCACCCCCCCTGCGCACGCCTATGGTAGGGTACATAGAAATAAGATACAATATGCACCAGACAAAGTACAATTTCTGGTACACTGCATTTCTGCTTATAGAAAGCATATCACTACAAAAAGGAGGAAAATTATTTCAAAAGTTAAACCTCCTCAAACATGTAAACCACTCATATCCTTTTAGGACTGATCACTTATTGCAAAGAGTGAATTGTAGGCGCATCACAAAAACTACTAGTGTTATATGATGCCCTAAAGTAGGGGTGGGCAAAATACGGCCCGCGGGCCGGATGCGGCCCGCAAACCGATCCTGTCCGGCCCACTGCCTCCCACCAGCGAGCAATAACAAGCGGCCCGACCGGCTGAGCTGCTTGTCATTGCTCTGCACTGCAGTACCTCCAAGCTGCCAGCGGCGCCTCTCTCCCCTGCTGCTGTGTTGTAGCAGCCTCCTCCAGAGTCCCCAGTGACAACGGCTGTGTTCAGCCAAGAAGGGGGCGGGGCTACGTGTCGATGAGGGGCGGGGCTACACGGGACCTCAGGGGGCGGAGCTACACGGGACAAGAGCCAGACTGCTGCAGATCCATCCTTCCTGCCAGCCAGATTAGTAAGTTACTGGGAAAAGTGAAAGAAAGTGTGTGTGTGTGTGTGTGTGTGGGCAGTGGCGTCAGACTGTTTTTAGGTTTGGGGGAGAGATCTTTAGCTCTTGCTGTACCAACCCCTCCCGTGTTCTGTCACCATGTCACCCCCATGTTCTGTCACTATGTCACCCCCCCCCACCCGTGTTCTGTCACTGTGTCACCCCCCCGTGTTCTGTCACTGTGTCACCCCCCCGTGTTCTGTCACTGTGTCACCCCCCCGTGTTCTGTCACTGCCACCCCCCCCCCGTGTTCTGTCACTGTGTCACCCCCCCCGTGTTCTGTCACTGTCACCCCCCCGTGTTCTGTCACTGTGTCACACCCCCCGTGTTCTGTCACTGTGTCACACCCCCCGTGTTCTGTCACTGTGTCACCCCCCCCGTGTTCTGTCACTGTCACCCCCCCGTGTTCTGTCACTGTCACCCCCCCGTGTTCTGTCACTGTGTCATCCCCCCCCCCGTGTTCTGTCACTGTGTCACCCCCCCCGTGTTCTGTCACTGTCACCCCCCGTGTTCTGTCACCGTGTCACCCCCACCGTGTTCTGTCACTGTGTCACACCCCCCGTGTTCTGTCACCCCCACCGTGTTCTGTCACCGTGTCACCCCCACCGTGTTCTGTCACTGTGTCACACACCCGTGTTCTGTCACTGTCACCCCCCCCTCCCCGTGTTCTGTCACCGTGTCCTGTCACCGTGTCACACACCCGTGTTCTGTCACTGTCACCCCCCCTCCCCGTGTTCTGTCACTGCGTCACCCCCCCCCCGTGTTCTGTCACCGTGTCACCCCCACCGTGTTCTGTCACTGTGTCACACCCCCTGTGTTCTGTCACCCCCACCGTGTTCTGTCACTGTGTCACCCCACCGTGTTCTGTCACTGTGTCACCCCCACCGTGTTCTGTCACCGTGTCACACCTTTCCCCAGGGGCCATAAGACACTGGATAATTTGCTTGCTGCACAATAATTATCCTAAATAAAATGTTAGTGTAAAAAGGCTCTCTACCTGCCGTAATGTGTGTAAAAGGGGCTCTACCTGGTGTAATGTGTGTAAGTGGCGCTGTGTGGCGCAATTTGAATAATGGAGACTATTGTGCAGCCTAATATGAATCTGTATTATTTTTTGCCCACACCCCTTCCACATGAAGCCACGTCCCTGTATTTTTGGCAAGTGGGGCGAGCTGCTATTTTGTATGTGGCCCTCGGATACTGACAGGAAATGTCAAGTGGCCCCTCAGCTGAAATAATTGCCCACCCCTGCCCTAAAGGGACAAAATGCACAAGGTGCATTACTCATAACACAAGAACAGCTAAATGCTTTTTGTCAGCTAAAAACAAACATAATATCAGCACCAGCACTGGGACTTTCAATTTGTTTTGTTGTGAAATTTCAGGCCATAAAAAAAAAAAATATTAACGCAGGTACATGGTGACAAACAGCGACCCCTAGCGTATTACTCAGTACAGTTAGACCCAGTCATACGGGCAGCACCAACATGTGTCAAGTCAGTAGCAGCAGCAGCGTTATTGTTAGACAAAGCTGCTGATATTGTTCTGGGTCATCCCTTAACTGTACAGGTGCCTCACTCAGTGACTGAAATTCTGAACCAAGCGCAGACTAAACATTTATCTGCTGCTAGACTAACCAAATATGAAGTAGCATTGCTTACACCATCCAATGTCACCATCAAACGTTGTACTTCTTTGAACCCAGCTACATTATTGCCGCTGGTTTCAAAAGAGGGGAATGGTGCGAGTGATGATGAAATGACAGACACAGAAAATTTTTCAATTTCTACACACGCTCAAGAACATGATTGTATAGAGTTAATGGCCCTTGAAGCCGCAAGTACACCAGAAATACAGGAACATCCTCTACTAAATGCAGATTTACATTTATTTGTGGATGGCTCCAGGTACTATGTGGATGGGGAACCTCATACAGGTTTTGCAGTTACCACAGAGACAGACATCTTAATACAAGAACCCTTGCCATCAGGTAGTTCAGCACAGGAGGCAGAGCTTAGGGCACTGATGGCAGCCTGTATTTATGCTAAAGGTCAAACAGTTAACGTTTATACAGACTCAAGGTACTGCTTTGGTATTGCCCATGACTATGCAGTTATCTGGAAGAGCGGAAATTTTATAGGCTCTTCAGGAAAACCAATAAAACATGCAAACTGTATTAGGGCATTATTTGCTGCCTTTCAATTGCCAAAGAAATTAGCAGTTATAAAGGTCAAAGCGTACACTAAAGAGGATACTGCAGAGGTCAGAGGAAACGCTCTAGCTGATCAGGCTGCAAAAGCTGCAGCAGTCCAGCCTCTGCCAGACACTCAGGTGATGTTAACTGTCACACCAGAGTCATTAGACTTACAGTTATTGTGCAAATTACAAGCACAGGCCTTAGGCAAGGAGAAAAAGGATTGGGAAAAATTAGGTGGGCGAATACACGGTGACAGGTGGATGGTGGAGAACCGTATCTGTTTACCACGCTCACTTTACCCAGTCTTAGCACAAATATTGCATAAAAAAAACTCACCAATCAAGAGATGCAATGGTGAGGATTCTGAACCAGCATTGGGTGGCACCAGGTTTCACACAGGCAGCACAAGCTTATGTTGCAGGGTGTGTAACTTGTGCTTTACATAACCCAGGAAAGGTTGTGAAGGTACCAGCAAAAAATACCCCACAAACTTGCTACCCCTTTCAGAGATTACAAATAGACTTTATCCAGTTACCCAAATGTTCTGGGTATGAAAATGTACTTGTGTGCAAAGACCTATTCTCAAATTGGGTTGAAGCTTGGCCTTGTAGAGCAGCAAACGCCAAAAACAGTTGCAAAGAAGATAATGCAAGAAGTAATATGTAGATATGGAGTACCTTAAGTTATTGAAAGCAACAGAGGTACCCATTTCACAGGAGAAGTATTAGGCAAAATTCTGTCAGATTTAGGTGTTACTCAGGCCTTTTACACTCCCTATAGGCAGAGTAGTAAACATGTAGAAAAACTTATTACCTTAAAACTAAAGCTATAAAAATAAGTTACAGAAACAGGCAAAACATGGCTAGAAGGTTTACCCATTGCTCTGTTCTCACAAATACTTCAAGTGAAAAGCATGGGTTAATACCATATGAAATCTTATTTTGGTATTGTTGCTAGAACAGTATGTTATTTTTCCCAGCAGCTTCTGCATGAGCATGGTAACTTAACTTATTATGTAATGCATATATAACAGCAACTAACCAAATTGCACGGCAAAGTTTTTGATTCTATTCCAGACACCAACTGTTCCCAAGACTCACATGAACTAAAGCAAGGTGATTGGGTGGTCACTAAGAAAAAGAAAGTCTCTTGAACCCAAATTCAAAGGACCGTTTTAAGTTCTGTTGACTACCGCCACTTCAGTCACGTTAAGTGAAAAAGACTCGTGAATAGACGCATCTCATTGCAAGAAAGTGACAAAGGAAGTATTATCCAATCACGATACACAATCAAAATATATAGATACAATTTAATAGGCCCCAGGCCATATAAGGGTCTGGGGGATGTATAATGTGTAACTTAGTTCTTCTTGCTAGCATGGTTATTCTTATATAAACAGTAATGATTGAATTTTACTTATATGAGGAGTCAAGTGATAGTGCAATAATCAGTAACTATGCCAAAAATAACAGAACAAAAGGGAATACACATAGGATGTCAACAATTACCCAGGTAAAGACAAATAGGCATAGAAGATGCTAGTCATTGAATGTAAAACAGGACCAATATAAACAGTTGTCATCAATTGTTTACTGTATCTGCAGGCTATTGTGTCACGTTACAAACTGTATATGTAGTTAAATGTTGCACTTATTTAACTAATGATACTAACCCAGAAGATAGTATTGATAAAAAGATAAATGAAGTAATACAGTTGAAATATCAGTTTGCTACTAATCATAATTATACCAGTGTATTTCCAGATTCTTTCTTTTCTTAGTTTTATAAACACTATACAACCAATTGCTTTTCAGGAATATTATCTATTGTTGCTAAGGGACTTGTTTTGCTATTAATTGCATATTTTATTGTAAGGCTTATTATGTGGATACTGACACTAAAATGTTTTTCTACCTAAGGCATTGCTGAAACTGCTAAACTGCAACCAATTTATATGAAACTTATTGGAAGAGCTATAATATATAACTCCACATCACACTACTGTGAAAGCTGCCATACAAGATACTCAGAAGCTGTCCCTGCTGTTATGATGATGTGATCTAAAGAAACATTGCTGTCACAATATTGAGTCAAAAAGACTTTCAAGAACTATTGAGCAAGGACTATGAACATTATCACGATCTCATCTTCAGAAAACGCTTCTCCTTTATGAACTTTCTTTTGTGGTTAGGGATAAGAAAATAGGGAACATTGGTTCTGCCCGAGCATAGGGATGTTGAATGGACTAGCCCATGCCTGGTGTGCCCTTATGGTACACCAGTCGTGAAAGTAGGTGTCCCTATAGAATCAATGACCAGGTAAAGGAAGGGTAAATTAAAATTAGAAACAAAGAGGGGAAGTTGATAAAGATGGAAGCCATATTTGTTCATAAGACTCCATTTTATCTGACAAGTTGTTTCAAATTGTTTTTCAGCTTAGAATTGAAACAGGAAAAAGTACAGACACTGCACTTTGTTTGAACCCATATTGTGAAGTTATGACCTTTATCTAAGATATATTTTACGGTAATTTCCTAGCAGAAATATAATGTCAGCAGCTAGACATGTGAGCTTCAAAGGGTATTTGTCAGTTTGCGGTATAGCAGGTGTAAAAATATAACCAGACATATGTAGGTTTCGAGGTTAGCAAAAACCCCTAGTTATTCCACTTAAGAGCACATATAAAAAATATAGACGTTGGCAAAATATATTACGTATAAGATAGAAATTTTATTAGCCAATAGGATTAAGCTTCGTGTCAGGAAACGACGACACGATATGTTAATTGGTATCACTTTATAATATACTGCTGGTAGGAAATAAAGCTCTCTCTCTGCTCTATTACTTTCCACTTTATACACGTGTGGCTAGTTATTACAAAGGTTATTTTGTTGACTGGTCACTGGCTGCAGCCTTGTATAAACCTGATGCTGACTGACTGAATGCGTGCTTGAACTTGGTTAAGCAAAGGGTGCCCTTTCCTGGGCTCCCCTTTATCACACACATCTATCTATCTATCTATCTATCTATCTATCTATCTATCTATAATCCTAGAAATCAGGCTAATTAGTCATTGGGGAGAGTGTTGGTCCAAGTACGCTATGTGTGTGTGTGTGTGTGTGTGTGTGTGTGTGCGCGTGTGTGTGTATGTGTATATATATATATATATATATATATATATATATATATATTATATATACATACACACACACACACACACACACACACACACACACACACACACACATAGCGTACTTGGACCAACACTCCCCAATGACTAATTAGCCTGATTTCCAGGATTATATATAGATAGATAGATAGATAGATAGATGTGTGTGTGTAGATGTATATTAAATATATATATTATATATATATATATATATATACACACACACACACACACACACACACACACACATACACAAGCTGGTATGGGCGGCACTCAGGATGCAAATAAAGACGATATCACCACTGGTACAGTCGACATTTCAGGGACTTCTCCCCTTTATCAAGGTGTCTTGATAAAGGGGAGAAGTCCCCGAAACGTCGACTGAGTGCCGCCCATACCAACTTGTACATATGCTCTTTTGGAGAGGTTGTGCATCGGGCCTTTATTCCCCATCAAGCGTGAGTGCCAGACATAATAAATATATATATATATATATATATATATAATATGATGTAGGGACCGGCACTCTCAAATATAAGTATAACTGCCCCGGTGCCTCCTCAAGTGATCAAAGGACCATATACAACACCAGCAATGGAGTGGCACTCGTAGGACTTCAGTCAGACAACAAAGGACACAGCGGTCACAAGTTAGGTAAAATTGACGTTTCGATAATTTAATATCGTCTTCAGGATAACCAAGGTGCATAAAAGACAACATTTAAATACCTACTCACCACCCCTCATGTGTCCACGCCATCGCTGCGGGCTCCGGGTCCTCCCTGATAGTCCAACTACAAAAGCTACAGACACTCCCTGACAATGCCTTTCTTTGTACACTAGATATAGTGAGCCTATATACTAACATCCCCCATTCGGGGGGATTAGAGGCGGTGTTCAGGCTGCTGTCATCCAGCACACTATACTCGGGTCCAGATATCTCTTTTTTCATCAGACTTCTTGAGCTGACCTTGAAGAGAAACTATTTCCTTTTTGATTCTCGGTGGTATGTCCAACAACAAGGCTGTGCGATGGGGTCCTGTGTGGCCCCTGCCTTCGCAAATACCTATATGTTTGAAGTGGAACGCTAGGCATTCTTTAGTGACACCAACATAGCAGCCAAAATCCCGTTTTTCGTACGGTATATTGATGATCTGTTCCTGGTTTGGACAGGGACGGAGGAAGACTTCAAGATCCTTATGACAGCCATCAATGCCATGGAAAGTACCATTAAATTCACGTATCATATGAGTACACAGTCTGTGAATTATCTGGATGTCCAAATCTCTGTGGAGAATGGCAGAATCTGTACTTCATTGTACAAGAAGGCTACTGATCGTAACACGATATTGCATGCTAGTAGCCAACATCCTAATTCTACAAAGAAGGGTCTACCCTTCTCACAATTTCTGAGAATACACCGTGTATCAGATGATATCGGTAATACCGAGAGGGAGATCGACATTATGATCAAGCAATTCATGCTCAGAGGATATAAACACGTGGATTTGGTGAAAGCCAAAGACAGAGCCCTCGCTATTCCACGATCTAGAACCCTGATTCCATCTGTGGACAGTAAGAAACGTCTTGGTGACTGTATTCCGTTTGTACAACAATACTCTCCAGCCAGTCCACGTATAGCGAAGGCAGTGAAGAACCTATGGCCCGTGGTGACAGCAGATCCTGAATTGACGATGTTAAGAAATACCAAAGTGCTAGCCAGCTATTCTAGAAATAGGAACCTCAAAGACTGGCTTGTTAAAAATGATGTCTCTAGTGTCACGAAGAGTGGGCCGAGTACCTTTCTTACGAGAAAAGCGGGATGCTATAGATGTACCGGCTGCACTACATGCAGCTTCATGGAATATGGTGATTCCTTCGCCCACCCACATTCGGGGGAACGGATCGCCATACGCCATGTACTTACATGTAGTAGCACCTATGTGATTTATATTATCAGATGTCCCTGTGGTCTCCTATATGTCGGGAAGACCACTAGGATGTTTAAGGAGCGCATGGCACTCCACAGATCCGCCATTAGACTTGCTTTGGAAGGGCGTAAGAGTGGATCCAACCAACCAGTTGCTCGGCACTTTAAATTGTCGGGTCATGGCCTTTCTACATTGCGGTACAAAATCATTGACACTGAACCGAAACGCCTTAGGGGGGGTGATAGGGGCAAGGCCCTTCTTCAGAGAGAAGCTAGGTGGATATACCGCCTGAATACGATTACACCCAAAGGGTTAAATGAGAATCTCCCTCTGAATTGTTTCTTGTGAGTTTATATGTACTCACAATTTTTTGTTAGTCTTGCTCTGAGGTGGTCTGTTTAGCTACAAGATGTCTCTGGGATATATTATCTCCTACGTGAGTGATTATTAAAACATTTGCTTTTTCTACTATAGATAGCATTTAACATTCTTTCTACAGCAGTGTTTTGTTTTTTTTGAATCATGTAATTATTCATACAATATTCACGAGTTTTGTGCCTTGTCTTGCTAAGTTGAATATATCATTAGATATTGCTATCTTGTATATATAATGTGTAGCCATCATGCATGTATTATGTATATTTTCAGTCATTAATATGCTGTCCCTGTTTGTTGATCTTTAACAGATACACGCGCTGCTGCAATGCCGTACGTTGTTTGTTTATGTCACATGATGTTGTTGGTTTCCAGGCAACCGCTCGAGCGTCCGGGCGCACAGGAAGTGCGCGACGCAGTCTGCTGTCGTCCGAGGACCCGGCGCCCGCAGCGATGGCGTGGACACATGAGGGGTGGTGAGTAGGTATTTAAATGTTGTCTTTTATGCACCTTGGTTATCCTGAAGACGATATTAAATTATCGAAACGTCGATTTCACCTAACTTGTGACCGCTGTGTCCTTTGTTGTCTGACTGAAGTCCTACGAGTGCCACTCCATTGCTGGTGTTATATATATATATATATATATATATATATATATATATATATATATATAAACTCAGAATGGTGGCACTCACGGGACTTGTGCTGTGGTAATAATCAGGCGACTGGCACCTTCCAGCTAGAAGATGCCAGTCGCCTAATTATTACCAACCACAGTACAAGTCCCGTGAGAGCTGCCATTCCAAGTTTGCATGTAATTTGTCCATCGCTGAGTGGATGTAGGAAGCCAGCCAATTGTGTATATATATATATATATATATATATAATCTATCTAATTCATGTGCCTGCCTCTTTATTAGGGGCCCCATTTCTGAAGTGCCCCGGGCCCCCCATAGCCTTAATCCGGCTCTGGGTACACTAGATAACACATCCCAATTTGAAATAATAAAACCCAACCAAGCAGGTTGCTCAGGGCCTCTGCAGCCAAAAGGAAATACATTTTTAGTTTGCAGAAGTCCAATAGCAATTTCTGTTTCTGTGGTCAAAAGGTAATAGTGCATCTTTTCTGTTAGTCCCATGGTCACAATGGTGTCCCTGATAACTGCCAATTTTAGAGGAGGTTTGCTTAATGTGAATTCTGTAAGAAAAAAATGTTTGATTAACATCAGAAAAAAAATTAGTTCACATTAAAGACAACACAAAACTTTCCTCATTTACAATCAAATGCACCTTCTGAGATGGGATACCTAGCTACTTGTTCAACCGTTTTTTTTATTGTGTAGCTACTTCTAATTACTATGCAGGCCTGCAAGCTATTGTATTTGTTTAACCCGAATTAACTCACGTATTAGCATTTGCCTGACCATCTCAAATTCCTTCCAATACTCTCCGGGAAAGAAGTGCGCTATATAAATAACTGGTAATAAATAAATAAATTGTCCAACCTCTCAGTCCATTGTGATCCTCGCCTGCAAATGAATAGGTTAAGTTATCTCTACACATTGGGGGTCATTCCGAGTTGATCGCAGCCAGCAACTTTTTTCTGCTGGTGCGATCAACTAATCCCCACATATTAGGGAGTGTATTTTAGCATAGCAGGGCTGCGATCGCTTGTGCAGCCCTGCTAAGCAAAAAAAGTTTTCAGCAACCTAGGAGTAAGGCTGGAGCTACTTACCCTGTGCGACAGATCCAGCGACGTTCCTCCCGGCTTTGACGTCAGACATCTGCCCTCTGTTTGCCTGGACACGCCTGCGTTCGGCTGACCACTCCCCGAAAACGGCATCCAACGGTGAGTATCTGCCCCGGAACACCTCTCCGCTGTCAATCTTCATGCGATCGGCGCTGCGTCTTCTATTTTCGCTGTGCACGTCGTTGCCCAGCGATGGAGGACGCTGGGCAACGACGCGCATGTGCAATGCATACGCCGCACATGCGCAGTTCCAACCCGTTTGCACCACAGCGAAGAACTGCTGCGTGTGAACGGGTCGGAATGACCCCCATTATCTCTACATTAATGGAGAAGGGGGAGAGAAAAAAAAGAGCATTCAGCATCAGTTTTCCTAGACTTTTAAATATATTTATGTGTTTCAAGGAAAGTGGGAGGAAAAAAATTATCATGTACTATACTCCAATACTAAGCAGGATTGTGCCTTCTGTCTTGAAGTAAAGAGGGGAAAAGGAAATATTACTTGTAAATATTACTCTTAGTTTTACAAGGCAGTTAATGGTCACATAATTACATATATATTTTATTATTATTATTAATTGATTTTTCTTATTTTTTTTATATATATATATATATATATATATATATATATAGATAAAAAGTATATGCGCTGATCCACCCAGTCCAAGTCTGTATCAGAGTTAATTAGATGCTCCTGAAGAAATCCTCACTGGACACAACAAATCCTCTGCAGCCTCCTCAAGATGTGAGCCGTACCACGGGCTCAATGGATTACATGTAGAAAAAACAAATGAGGGGCGCGGAGTATAAGTAAAGTGCTTCAACAGTAACTTTAATTGTAGTACATAGATACATACATATCAGTTTCGTATAAACGGCTCAGTCAGTCCCCCTCGGTGTCTCCGGATCACATCCGATAAGGAGACCTCCCGCCTGGGCGTGACAACGACTGA
The DNA here is from genome assembly GCF_028390025.1 of Pseudophryne corroboree. NCBI lineage: Eukaryota > Metazoa > Chordata > Amphibia > Anura > Myobatrachidae > Pseudophryne > Pseudophryne corroboree. The sequence continues at coordinate 692,508,024 of NC_086445.1, read as the reverse complement.
GTGGACGTGCTGACGTCCTGTATGCTGTCCTGAATTTATACGCATTTACCGGAGAGCGGTGAGCGGTGAATTGCCGGCGGGAGGTCTCCTTATCGGATGTGATCCGGAGACACCGAGGGGGACTGACTGAGCCGTTTATACGAAACTGATATGTATGTATCTATGTACTACAATTAAAGTTACTGTTGAAGCACTTTACTTATACTCCGCGCCCCTCATTTGTTTTTTCTACATATATATATATATATATATATATATATAGTGGACACATGGTGGTGCGGCACTCCAATGATTCACAAAAGCAGAAGTTTTAGAACACAACGTTTCAATGCCCGTTTATTCAGATGGCATTTTCGTCAGGTATAAAAAATGCCATCTGAATAAACGGGCATTGAAACGTTGTGTTCTAAAACTTCTGCTTTTGTGAATCATTGGAGTGCCGCACCACCATGTGTCCACTATCTTCCTCCTTGTGAGTGCACCCAATGTATTACCTTTACAAGTGGCTGTGCCGGACCCTCTCCGTTCTCTCTCTCTCTCTTTATATATATATATATATATATATATGCATATATATATATATTTTATTTTTTTTGTTGTTGTTGCTGTAACTCTCTCAATTATACCAGCATTTGCTGCGCATGCCATTTCTTTATGTGCTTCCCCTTCTTGTTGCCATAGATTTAACCAATCACTATGTCTTACCCTTAATTAAACGAGATTGTATCAGACATATTCTACTCATTTCACAGTATGCAATACCTCTGGGTCAAAACTACCAATCCTGGGAATTGTATTTTACACAACACATTCATACGCCACATCATCCATGAAAGCCACTGCGTACTTACCATTTCTTACGCATTATGTATCCTGCGGACCCCTTTGGTTCATCTCCAACCTGAACCATGGTTTCCTCGCTCATCCCACGAGTCCATTTAGCGCCCATGTTAGTGGCTTTTACCACAATACTAAAGGACTTCTTTGTGATGCCGGTGGAAGATTTAACCAAGCTACTTCCACAACACTCCTTCCCACTTATATGCACAGACCGACACCTAAGCGGGCAACGCATACAGTGAGGATGATCTCTACGTTGGTTTCTTTCCACTAGAATTCCGGATGGGAAACGTCACCACCCCATCTAGTGGATTTCTGCCAGGACTTTTCACTGAGAGAATCAGTGAATTTCCTTCTTTACACAAATTACATCTGCGTATGATACGCAATGTGTATCATACACAACTGTGTGGTCCAATCACACGACACACAGGTACTTGTTATCTGTGTGTCCTACGATTACAGAGACAATTTAACTAGGCTATGTCCCCCGCACCTGGGATTAGATTTTTCTGTACAGAAAAGTCACTTCACAGAAACTGATAGTAATTTCCCAGAGTTCTTACCATACACTAGCAATATATGCAATATTAATGGCCACTTTCAGTTTGGATAGCTATCTTGCACCACAAACTCTAGTAATCTCTATTATACACTTATGCATCCATTCGCGTGGTCAGCCAATGTTTTATACAGACCCTGAGCACCACTAATACCTTATAAACAAAGGACTTGCGTTACTCAGAACCTATCACATTCAGCTAGACTAGTCCCCTATATCACGTGTCAGAGGCCGGAGTGAAAAGGCACGCTCCTGTTATGGCATGAACACACCCAGTTTACTTTAGCACTCCCCTGCCAGCACTGAGTATTTTTATAAAACACTCACTGGGGTATATTTACTAAGGTCCCGATTTTGACCGAAATGCCGTTTTTTCTTCAAAGTGTCATGTCGGGAATTTACTAAGCAAAATTCTCGGCAGTGATGAGGGCATTCGTAATATTTTGGAAGTCCTAGGAAAAAAATACGAATCAATACATCATCGGTCAAATACGCCTGCAATTTGGTAGAAATCGGTAATTTACTAAAAAGTGCAAATCACAAACACTGCCGACAATAGCCAAACACTGCCGTGCTGAAATACAATTCGTGAAAAAGTGCTAAAAAAAAACAGACCTGCTTTTTTATCCCGTGTTTGGATAGGCATCCACGGATCCATGAGATCCGTGCATGTTTATCAGTGGGAAGGGGATGGGAAAGTGTTATTTTCTTTAAAAAAAAATGCGTGGGGTCCCCCCTCCTAAGCAAAACCAGCCTCGGGCTCTTTGAGCCGACCCTGGTTGCAAAAATATGGGTAAAAAAATGATAGGGGTTCCCCCATATTTAAACAACCAGCACCGGGCTCTGCGCCTGGTCCTGGTTCCAAAAATACGGGGGACAAAAAGCGTAGGGGTCCCCCGTATTTCTGAAACCAGCACCGGGCTCCACTAGCCAGATACATAATGCCACAGATGGGGGACACTTTTATATAGGTCCCGGCGGCCCTGGCATTACATAACCAACTAGTCACCCCTGGCCGGGGTACCCTGGAGGAGTAGGGACCCCTTCAATCAAGGGGTCCCCCCCTCCAGCCACCCAAGGACCAGGGGTGAAGCCCGAGGCTGTCCCCCCCATCCAAGGGCTGCGGATGGGAGGCTGATAGCCGTTTTGTAAAAAAATGAATATTGTTTTTAGTAGCAGTACTACAAGTCCCAGCAAGCCACCCCCGCCAGCTGGTACTTGGAAAACCACAAGTACCAGCATGTGGAGGAAAACCGGGCCCGCTGGTACCTGTAGTACTACTACTAAAAAAATACCCCAATAAAAACATAAGACACACACCTTGAAAGTATAACTTTAATACATACATCCACACCTCCATATACACATACTTACCTATGTTCACACGAGGGTCGGTCCTCTTCTCCATGTAGAATCCATGGTGTACCTGTGGAAAAAATTATACTCACAAAATCCAGTGTAGAAGGCTCTTCTTCTTGTAATCCATTTGTAATCCAGGTACTTGTCAAAATAAAAAAACGGACACCCGACCTCGCACTGAAAGGGGCCTCATGTTTTCACATGGGACCCCTTTCAACGAATGCCAGAAATCCCCTCTGACTTATGTCTAAGAGGGTTCCATCAGCCAATCAGGGAGCGCCACATTGTGGCACCCTCCTGATTGGCTGTGTGCTCCTGTACTGTATGACAGGCAGCACACGGCAGTGTTACAATGTAGCGCCTGTGCGCTCCATTATAACCAATGGTGGGAACTCTGTGGTCAGCGGTGAGGTTACTTTCGGTCAACCGCTGACCACAAAGTTCCCACCATTGGTTGCAATGGAGCGCATAGGCGCTACATTGTAACACTGCCGTGTGCTGCCTGTCATACAGTACAGGAGCACACAGCAAATCAGGAGGGTGCCACAATGTGGCGCTCCCTGATTGGCTGATGGAACCCTCTTAGACATAAGTCAGAGGGGGTTTCTGGCATTCGGGGAAAGGGGTCCCATGTGAAAACATGGGGCCCCTTTCAGTGCGAGGTCGGGTGTCCGTTTTTTTATTTTGACAAGTACCTGGATTACAAATGGATTACAAGAAGAAGAGCCTTCTACACTGGATTTTGTGAGTATAATTTTTTCCACAGGTACACCATGGATTCTACATGGAGAAGAGGACCGACCCTCGTGTGAACATAAGGTAAGTATGTGTATATGGAGGTGTGGATGTATGCATTAAAGTTATACTTTCAAGGTGTGTGTCTTATGTTTTTATTGGGGTATTTTTTTAGTAGTAGTACTACAGGTACAAGCGGGCCCGGTTTTCCTCCGCATGCTGGTGCTTGTGGTTCTCCAAGTACCAGCTTGAGGGGAGGCTTGCTGGGACTTGTAGTACTGCTACTAAAAACAATATTATTTTTTTTACAAAACGGCTATCAGCCTCCCATCCGCAGCCCTTGGATGGGGGGGACAGCCTCGGGCTTCACCCCTGGTCCTTGGGTGGCTGGAGGGGGGGGGACCCCTTGATTGAAGGGGTACCCACTCCTCCAGGGTACCCCGGCCAGGGGTGACTAGTCGGTTATGTAATGCCAGGGCCGCCGGGACCTATATAAAAGTGTCCCCCGGCTGTGGCATTATGTATCTGGCTAGTGGAGCCCGGTGCTGGTTTCAGAAATACGGGGGACCCCTACGCTTTTTGTCCCCCGTATTTTTGGAACCAGGACCAGGCGCAAAGCCCGGTGCTGGTTGTTTAAATATGGGGGAACCCCTATCATTTTTCCCCCAAAATGTTTGCAACCAGGACCGGCTCAAAGAGCCCGAGGCTGGTTTGGCTTAGGAGGGGGGACCCAACGCAATTTTTTTATTTATTTTAACACTGATTTTATTTTTTTATAAGGTGCACAATGAAGCCCAGCACGGATCTCTCAGATCCGTCCGAGATTCATTGTATTAAAGTCGGCAGTGTTTTACAAGTCACTCACGTAAAACACTGCCAAAAAAACCGAATGACATCGACATCTGTAAAACCGAAAATGCAGAATACGGCAGCTTAGTAAATTAGTCGTACTAAATTCAAAAAGTTGCAACTTTACACTTTCGATGTCATTCGTGATTGAACTTTGACCTCAAACGGAAAAATACGATTCTTAGTAAATATACCCCACTGTTTGCTAATCAAGCTCCGCCACACCGTGTGTTTAAATGTGAGCAAGGCTTGATCACCATTTCAAGCCTGTGCCTGCACTGTGTAATTTTAAACGTTCGCACAACTATAACATTTTCTCAAATTATTAGCAAATAAACAATCAAACCTGAATCCGACCCTATATGATTTACTTAAATCCGTGGCAACAATGTACAGTACACTTTAATACTTGCAATATTGTGCGTTTTAGTCGTGACCAAAAGCAACAAATAGATTTATTGTTCCTAGGTTCGCATCAGAATCCTTTATGATAGCGCAAAAACGGACGTGGTTTATCAACATCAGATGTTTGAGTAAATAAAAAGGAAATTTGTTTTTATCTTCGTGACGTGTCCACCCTTTGTTGATAAACCAAATTACATTTGTTTTGCATATAGTTTGAGGACATGATGCCTGGCTACGAGCCCCCAACTGTAAAAGTCACTTAATTTTAAAACAATACAAAATAGTTTGATGTGGACGCAAGCTGCATCTATCTGCATAATGCAGCCCTTGTGCGGTTATACACATGCTAATACCTTAATAAAAGAGAGTACGGTATCATATACTGTTAATTGTGGTCCAACCCACAATCAGATTTAATTTAGCAAGTACAAGTATTAAACGCAATTACAGATATAAAACACAAATGCAGGTATACACACAATGAGAGAGTTACAATTACATCCAATATACATACGCAAGTTTCCCTGGTTCCAGGCAACCAGTCATCAGCTAGAAAACTTCTGAGAAGATTGTGTGTGTGGTTGTGTGAATGAGTGTGTGTGTGTGTGTGTGTGTGTGTGTGTGTGTGTGTGTGTGGGTCCCTATTTTATACAGTTTGTCCAAAGGCATACATCAAGCAAAGTCTTCGCTCATTGGTCCAGGGGCCAGATCTCTCAAGAACTCGACGGCTCATAAGTTAGGGTGAGGGCTTTTGTCCTGTGTTGCAAGCACATGTGTTTGCCCCCAGTTTCTTGCTGTGAAGCCAGTTGCAACTGACCAGTAGACACACCTTGCTCTGCACATTATTCCATACATATCTAATATTACTCATATCTTGCGGTCGCAGGGTGCGACCGTTTATCCATAATAATCGGATTACTGATGGTAAAACACTGATTAATATGAGACTAAATATGATGCAACAATCTGGTCTTAACCCTGGAATAAGTATATAGCTAGTTTACTGTGTATTTTAAACCTTGTTTTGGACTTGTAATGACTATGTGTGAACTATGTGTGGTATATAGATATTTCTCTTACGTCCTAGAGGATGCTGGGGTCCACATTAGTACCATGGGTTATAGATGGGTCCACTAGGAGCCACTGGCATTTTAAGAGTTTGAGAGTGTGGGCTGGCTCCTCCCTCTATGCCCCTCCTACCAGACTCAGTTTAGAAAATGTGCCCGGAGGAGCCGGTCACAGCTAGGGGAGCTCCATAGGAGTTCTTTTAGTTTTATTATTTTAAATAGAGTTCAGGCACAGGGAGGCAGCTAGCAACAGCCTCCCTGCTTCGAGGTACTAAGGAGGGGGGAGTAGTGTCTGCCCTGCGGAGTCTAAGCCACTATCTCCGCTGACAGGACACTGAGCTGGAGATCCAACGTTCGCCACCACAGGGGATCGCTCACACCAGCAGCATGCCGCCACCCCCTTACAGAGCCAGAAGATCAGTGGCAAGTTATTAACCGACTCCCCTGGCAAGCAGGGAGCCGGTGTGAATATGGCGGCAACAGGGTACTAACTGCGCTCCGGGGCTCAGCGGTACATGGTGCAGCGCTGTGAGGGGTGCCCTGACCCAGCGCCTACACCCTACACTGTCCAGCAAGCCTGTCAGGATCCCAGGATCGCTGTCCGCACATTTCCTCAGGCCAGTATAAACTTCAGAAGAGCAGGAAGCAGCACCATGAAAGGATGCGGAGCTTCTCAGAGCAGACCCATCAGCGTTCAGCGCCATTTTCCTACCTGCAGAAGCGCTGACAGGGAGAGCTGTCCCTCCAGATCAACTCCAACTATCTTGTACGATAACAGGGGTTGTAGAAGGGGGGGGGGGGTGACGCTGTATATCTGTACTGTGTAACCTATTAAGGTGCACAGTAAGAGCTGGGTAGGGGATTCACTATATCTTGAAGCGCTGTGTGTGGGTTGGCTCCAATCTCTGTGTCTCTCTTGGCATTCTTAGGGGGAAAACTCTGTCTGCCCCTTCCCTGTGTGTGTGTGGAGTGTTTGTTGTCTCCATAAAACTATGTCCAGGGACTATGTGTCATATTCTGCAGAATATAATTCCTCTCAGGATGAGCCCATTCCATGTAATCAGGATTGCACTGATTTAGCGCAGGTCCCTGCAAGGGAGCCTGAGTGGTTAGCCTCTCTTAAAAGTATGATTTCTTAGATTTCTACTTGGGTTGCACAAAATGAAACTGCAACTCAGGTTTTACAGAACTCTATGGCAGTTTGATCCGGTCCTGTTCCCCCAGGGCCCCCTAATGTACGCTCTCAAAAACGTGCTCTTGCCCAGATTATGCAGGATGACACGGATACCGATTCTGACACGGCAGACGGTGATGGGGATGTGCTGCCTGGGGCGGCATCTCTTTCAAAAGGGGTGCAGTTGATGATTGAGGCCATTAGAGATGTGTTGAATATTGCAGATACAACTCCTGAGCAGGTTGAGGAGGGTTACTTCACTGACAATAAGAAAGCCTCGCTAACCTTCCCTGCATCTAAGGAATGAAACGCTATATTTGAGAAATCTTGGGAAAACCCGGAGAAAAAATTTCAGATCCCTAGAAAGGTTCTGGTTGCTTTTCCCTTTCCTGAGGAGGATAGGAAAAAATGGGAAAAACCCACCCATTGTTGACGTGTCTGTCTCCAGAATCCGTTTCAGGATCTACCGCATTAAAAGAACCGGCTGATCGCAAAATTTACACTACGCTCAAATCCATATACACGGCTTCAGGGGCGATATTACATCCTACTATTGCCTGTGCATGGATTTCTAAAGCTATAGTAAAGTGGTCAGGCACGTTACTTGAGGATTCGGATACAATGGATAAAAGTGATGATGAATTGTTTTTACGTAACATACAGGATTCTGCAGGATTTATGGTGGAATCCATGAAAGACCTGGGTTCGATAGCTGCAAGGATATCTTCCATGTCGACTCGGCTCGCAGAGGACTTTGGCTGCGTCAGTGGTCTGCCGAAGCGTAATCCAGGAGAGGTGTGGAGAACCTACCCTACACAGGTCAGGCTCTCTTTAGGGAAGTGTTGGATGCGTGGATTTCCACGGCAACCATGGGTAAGTCACCTTTTCTTCACTTAACTGCGCCTGCTATTAAGAAACCTTTTTCTTCAGCTGCGTCACAGTCCTTTTGGGCTGCCAAATCAAGAAAGACCAAGCCGTCTAACACCTTCTTTAGAGGAGGTCGGGCAAAATCCAAGAAACCTGCTGCTGCAGGTTCCCAGGAACAGAAGCCTTCTTCAGGTACGTCAAAGTCCTCAGCATGACGGTTGGCCGCGTGGCCTGGAGGTAGGGCCGGTGGGGGCAAGGCTTAGACGATTCAGCCATGTCTGGGTGTCGTCCGGCCTGGACCCCTGGGTACAGGATATTGTATCCCAGGGGTACAGACTGTAGTTTCAAGATCTCCCACCTCACCGATTTTTCAAATCGGGCTTGCCAGTTTTGCTGGCAGACAGGGCTATCCTACAGGAAGCCACCCAAAAGTTGGCAGAGTCACAGGTCATTGTACCAGTTCCATCTCATCTGCAAAACAAAGGTTACTATTCGAACCTTTTTGTGGAACCAAATACGTCCTATTCTGAACTTAAAATCGCTAAACCCCTTTCTGAGGGAGTTCAAGTTCAAAATGGAGTCACTGGGGGCGGTGATATCAGGTCTGGAGGAGGGGGAATTCCTGGTATCCCTAGATATCAAGGATGCGTACCTCCACATTCCGATTTGGCCGCCTCATCAGGCTTTTCTCCAATTCGCACTGTTAGACAGTCATTCTCAGTTCCAGGCACTGCCATTCGCCCTCTCCATGGCACCGAGGGTGTTCACCAAGGTGATGGCGGAGATGATGGTTCTCCTCCGCAGACAGGGGGTGAATATAATCCCGTATCTGGACGATCTGCTAATAAAGGCATCATCCAAGGAGAAGCTGTTGCAGTCCATTGTTCTCATGACTCATCTGCTCAGGGAACACAGTTGGATCCTGAATCTTCCAAAATCACATTTGTAGCCGACCAGGAGGTTGTCCTTTCTGGGAATTATCCACGAAACAGAAGTGCAGAGGGTGTTTCTTCCGGAGGAGAAAGCATTGGTGATACAAACAATGGTCCAGGATGTCCTGAAGCCAGCCCAGGTTTCGGTTCATCAGTGCATTCGCCTTCTGGGGAAGACGGTGGCATCTTACGAGGCTTTGCAGTACGGGAGGTTTCATGCTTGGCCCTTCCAACTGGATCTCCTGGACTAGTGGTCGGGATCTCATCTACACATGCACCAGAGAATACATCTGTCGCCAAAGGCCAGGATTTCACTCCTCTGACGGCTACAACTACCTCACCTTCTGGAGGGCTGCAGATTCGGGATTCAGGACTGGATCCTTCTAACCACGGATGCAAGCCTCCGGGGCCGGGGCGCAGTCACTCAGGGGGAAACCTTCTAAGGAAGGTGGTCAAGTCTGGAATCCGGCCTACCAATAAACATTCTGGAACTGAGAGCCGTCTACAATGGTCTTCTCCAAGCGGCCCATCTACTGCGAGATCGAGCCATTCAAATGCAGTCGGACAATGTAACAACAGTGGCTTACATAAACCAACAGGGCGGAATGAATAGCAGAGCTGCAATGTCATAAATAACAAGAATCATCCTCTGGGCAGAAAAACACGCGTTGGCGCTGTCAGCAATCTTCATTCCGGGACTAGACAACTGGGAAGCGGACTTCCTCAGCAGACATGATCTCCATCCAGGGGACTCCATCCGGAGATGTTATCGGAGGTAACAGATCTTTGGGGTGTACCTAAAATAGACATAATGGCCTCTCGTCTCAACAAGAATTTTCGGCAGTATTGTTCCAGGTCAAGAGACCCGCAAGCCGTGGTGGTGGATGCCCTAGTGACTCCGTGGGTGTTCCAGTCGGTGTACATGTTTTCTCCACTTCCTCTCATACCAAGAGTTCTAAAACTCATAAGGAGAACAAGAGTTCACGCGATGCTCATTGCTCCGGACTGGCCAAGAAAGGCTTGGTACACGAATCTTCTGGATCTACTGTGTCATGAACCGATCACTCACCTCTGCGTGTTCTGGGGTCCATCCGTTGCCAGCGCGGTTGCTTGCGGTGCTCTGCGGCCATGTGGGGACGCAGCGTGGTCAGCGGCAGAGGTGATGCAGGTTCTGGGAGTCAGGAGTGCGGGGACCATATGGCCAAAGGCACTGCTGTGTGTCTGCAGTATAAGAGGCAGCCATGTTGGAGACCAAATGAGCACCTGAGAGCACTTGTGAAACACCTGTGGGTAAGTGTTAGCCAATCCCGTGCTTGTGCTGCCTTTAAGTAGTCTGGGATCATGTTACTCTGAACCAGTGCTTTGTTGTATCTACTCTATGCCCTAGCTCTGTGCTCTCTCCGTGGATTTCCGTGTGATTCCAGTGGTCCAGATATCGCCTCCGCTCCCAGAGGTCTGCCTGCAGCCTTCACCACAAAAGATCCACCAGCTCCCTGCTGTGCTGTCAGTCAATCGCTCTCCCAGTGGCAACAAGTGGATTTTCAGAACCTTGTGAGAGGTTACCCTGTCTACCTGCTTCAATCACACAGCCTTTGGAAGATTCTACTAAACTCATGTGCTCGTTTAATCAGCTCTCAGCTTAACCCATTCATCAACCTTTGTCGTCTGCTGCAGTTTCACAGTGCTGTGTTATCTTCACAATTTGCAAGTATTCCATTCAGTATTGTATTTTCATTGTTGCTGCAATTAAGGACAATTCTTCACAGCCTTCCAGTTTAATCTTTAAGCTTCAGTACAAGTCTCTACAGTTGTTCATTTATGTCTGCAATATCCAGTTAACACTCCTTACAGTTTGGCACCAATCATTGCTTCATTTGGACAATTCATCATTCATTCACAAGCCTGTTTAAAAACTCAGTTATATGAACATTTCTTCAATGCATCTTTAAGACTGTTCCTGCTTATCATTATACCATTCATTGCAATACGTCAGTATATATATGGTGATTAATAATTTGACATTTATCTCCTTACTGGACTTGCTGCCTTAAATAAATATATGAAACGGAACTTTCTTCGTCCTCCCTGCTTTCATCATACCCCAGCACCTACACCTTTGGTTGGTCAAGGGTTAATGAATTCACAAAAACACTCGGCCCTGACATACTACTATAAGAGCCGAGGCCTCTTCCTCTTCGGGAGGACCTGCTGCAGCAGGGGCTGTTCGCCTATCAACACTTACCGCGGTTATGTTTGACGGCATGGTGGTTGAACGCCAGATACTAGTTCGGAAGGTCATTCCAAACAAGGTTATTCCTACCCTGATACAGGCTAGGAAAGGAGTAACGTCTAAACATTACCATCTATTTGGAAAAAATATGTATCTTGCTGTGAGTCCAAGAAGATTCCTAAGGTGGAGTTTCAACTGAGACGGTTTCTCCTCTTCCTGCAAGCAGATGTGGATATGGGCCTGAGGGTGGGATCTGTAAAGGTCCAGATTTTGGCCCTATCCATTTTCTTCTAGAAACAGTTGGCTACCCTCCCGGAGGTTCAGACTTTTCTGAAAGGGGTTCTGCACATCCAGCCTCCCTTTTTGCCGCCTACGGCGCCCTGGGATCTTAACGTGGTGTTACAGGTCCTCCAATCGGATTGGTTCGAACCTCTACCGGAGGTTGAGGTCAAATTTCTCACGTGGAAGGCTGTCACTTTGTTGGCCTTAGCTTCGGAGTTGGGGGCTTTGTCTTGTAACAGCCCCTACTTGGGACACGTCAGCATTTCCTTCCGAAGGTTGTGTTGGCATTTCATATCAACCAACCTATTGTGGTGCCAGTGGCTACTGACTCCTCAATTTCATCAAAGTCCTTGGATGTTGTAAGGGCTCTGAAAATCTATGTGAAGAGGACTGCTGGATCAGGATCACTATCCAGCATGCGTATTCTACGACAGGATTGCCGTGTCCTACGTCTGTTAAGGCCCACTCTACTCGTAAGGTGGATTCTTCCTGGGCGGCTGCCCGGGGTGTCTCGGCTTTACAGCTTTGCCGAGCGGCTACTTGGTCTGGGTCGAACATGTTTTCAAAGTTCTACAAGTTCAATAATTTGGCTGCTGAGGACCTGAGGACCTGAAGTTTGGTCAATCAGTTCTGCAGGAGCCTCCGCACTCTCCCTACCGTTCTGGTAGCTTTGGTACATCCCCACGGTACTAATGTGGACCCCAGCATCCTTTAGGACGTAAGAGAAAATAGGATTTTAATTACCTACCACTAAACCCTTTTCTCGTAGTCCGTAGAGGATGCTGGGCGCCCTCCCAGCGCTTCGTGATCCTCCAGTGGTTGCTTAGTTCAGTACTGCTTAGTTCTTGGTTAAGTACTGTTTTGTTACTTGGTTAAGTAATATTGTTCAGCCGTTGCTGATGTTTCAAGCTGGTTAGCTTGGTTTGCCTTGTATGTGTGAGCTGGTGGGCATCTCACCACTATCTGTGTAAAATCCTTCTCTCAAAGTTGTCCGTCTCCTCGGTCACAGTTTCTAGACTGAGTCTGGTAGGAGGGGCATAGAGGGAGGAGCCAGCCCACACTCTCAAACTCTTAAAGTGCCAGTGGCTCCTAGTGGGCCCGTCTATACCCCATGGTACTAATGTGGACCCCAGCATCCTCTACAGACTACGAAAAAAGGATTTGCCGGTAGGTAATTAGAATCATATTATGATTGTGTGTGTCTTTATGGCATTTCTCAGTGATTGCACATTTTACTGTATATACACTCACCATGCAGCAACATGCACACCATGCGATTCTACGCACAGTGCGCGGTAAGATGCATGGTGCATCTCTATACGTCAATTGCATAATTACGCCACGATTGAGAAACGCCACTCTGTGTGTTGTTTGTATGTGTTGTTTTTCTGACTTCGACAAAATGTTCCCAAATATATATACTGCATATTTTTTTTTTAATACAGAGTTATGTATTTTTTTATTAATGCAGAGTAAGTGCAGCACACGTCAGCGTGCTGCTACCTATGGGAAATGGCGCCAAGTCTCAGCCATGGCACCTTGTATAGAATCCAAGTCCCGCGAGAATCCGACACCAGGACTATGACCAGTGGCGGATCTTGCCACGGGCAAGCAGGACTTTTGCCCGGGGCGCCGCCTTCCGGAGGGCGCCGCCCCAGGCAAAAGTCCTGCTTGCCCGTGGCAACATCCGGAGGGCGCCGCACCATGGCAAGATCCTCCACTGTCAGTGAGCGCCCCAGCAGTATCCCCCCGCTGTGCCCCCCCTCCCGCTGTGAGAAGGGAACCAGACGCTATGCGTCTGGTTTCCCTTCGCGCCGCTGGTCCTCCCCCGCTCTGAAGGGAATCAGACGCTAAGCGTCTAGTTTCCCTTCATGGAGAGGACCTTTGGTGTGCGGTGCAGCACCGCACAGCATTGTGGCATAGACGCTAGGGGTCATAATTGACCTCTAGCGCTTATGCTGTGCTATGGGAGAGACGTCATGACTGACGTCTCTCCCATAGATCCGAGGAGAAGAGCGGCGCCGGTCTGCAGGGTCTGGAAACAGGAGCGGGGTACAGTAAGTATACTTTTTTTTTTTTTCTACTTTTTTTCAGCGGCGCTACAAATGGGGGGCGTGACTGACCACGCCCCCATGTTAAGCCACGCCCCTAACTTTTGCCCGGGGCGCCGCAAGGGCAAGAACCGGCCCTGACTATGACGTTCGACCTCGTGCTGGGATCCAAGTCTGGCGGGAACACGGAAATCTCCGTTTTCAGGGTGATCTGGATTCCTTGGAATCCGAACCGCTCATCCGCAACATATATATATATATATATATATATATATATATATAGTGAACAAATGGTCCCGGCACTCCCCTGGATAGCTGATGTAATTTGCTGCGGTGCCCTCCTAGTGGAAAAAGCTTTCCACAATACAGAATAAAGGGATAGCGGCGGCACTCAATCAGACTTAGCAACTGACGTATAGATTTTTATTGTGCCAACATGTTTCGGGGATTAGACCCCGTCCTCAGGGCCAGACAAACCTCTTAGTGCAAAGAAACATACATTTATAGACAACAAGACAAACATTAACATTAACCCTACTCACCTGCTCCACGGCGCGACCGCCCGCCAGTCCGTCCAACCATGCTTCCGCATTGGCGTCTTCTGACGTCAACGGTGCGCCGCGTCGCAGGGGAGTTCCCATGGTAACCAGCCGAAGCTGGACGGGAGCTGAAAAAGACATATGTTACCAAAAATAAACTAATGTAAATAGGCTAATAAAGCCTCCCCACTGGTCAGCAATTGAGGGGTTGGCTACAGGAGAAAACAGCATATTAAATTGTTAACAGCAACAGGTATCAAAGATACAAACAAAGAATATGCATGATCTAAAATACAACAAGGGATCAGCAAGGTCTAAATACATTGCCACTAAGGGATTAACCCATAATAGACCCATAATAGACAACACCTATTAACGGAGGTGATTATAAGTGATTAAACCATCTACAGAAAACATTGAATACCCAGGTTTTCGTTTAATCCCCTGGGGGATATTGTCCCCAGTGTGAAGATCCACCTGGATTCTTTCTGTAATAGTATCCTGTCCCGATTACCACCCCGTAGTAGTGTCGGGACATGATCTATTAGTATAGCCCTAATACTGGCCACATTGTGGCCAGCATTAAGACAATGTCGCGCAAAGGGTTGTTCACTAAAACCTTTTTCAAGGGCTTTCTTGATGGCACTCCGGTGTAGTGCCATCCTTTCCCGAAACTGTCGTATGGTCTTGCCCACGTAGGCAAGACCACAAGGACAGGACAACATGTATATAACATGTGTAGTAGTACAAGTTAATCGGTGTAGGATCTTAATTTTCTTGCCCGTATGGGGGTGACTAAAAGTGGTCCCCGTAATCAAAGTGTTGCAGGTAGCACACCCTAAACACCTAAAACAACCGTTTTTGGTCCGCAAAAAATGTGATTCCCGATTCTTAGTGAGGTTGGTAATATCAAGCTTAATCACATAATCACCAATGTTACGTCCCCGAGTATGACTCGGTAAGAGGGTGGTACCAGACAACGAGGATAATGCCTGATCTGACTGAACAATAGGCCATAATTGTTTAGCCCTTTTAACTATCTTGTCTGTTCCTGTAGTGTATTTGTTAACCCAGGGAAGCCTATTGGGTCCTGACCTGGTATTACTATTATTCCGGCCAGTGCTTAATGTTTGTTCTCTGGTCATGTTCAACACTTTTTGTTTAGTCTGCTCTAATTCCCTCATGGGGTACCCTCTTTCTGCAAACTTTAATAGCATCCGATCCATGGCTATTATAGCCTCCTCAGGGTCTGATGTAATACGGCGTACTCTAAGGAATTGCGAGAATGGCAAACCTTTACGCAATGAAATGGGATGAAAACTCTGATGGTTTAATAAGGTGTTTCTGTCAGTGGCTTTGACAAAGATAGATGTGGCCAAGGCTCCATCTTTCACTGTAATAGTGACATCTAAGTAGTTAACTGTGATGTCATCAATGACATAAGTGAACTGAACTTCATGCCGTGTGGAATTATGATTCTCCCATAGGGCCACTAATTGCTCTCTAGGACCACCCCACAGAACCAGCAGGTCATCTATAAATTGTCTATAGTATATGACATTCTGGGTTACCTGGGGATTCAAATAAAACATCTGGGTTTCTACCAGGTGCATGAACGCATTTGCGTACGACGGGGCCACCACTGACCCCATCGCACACCCGGACAGTTGTAACCAAAAAACCCCATTAAACACAAAATAATTACGCTTCAACACCCTATCTAAGAGGGTCAAGAAAAATGAAACCTCAGGTCCCTGATATGCAGAATTATTGTCAATAAGTAGCCTCACCGCCTCTATACCTGCCTCATGAGGGATGCAGGTATAGAGGCTGGTGACATCCGCACTGCACAATTGTAATTCCTCAGGTAATGGGCCTAATGTTTGTAATTGAAGCAATAGTGACGTAGTGTCCTTAAGATATGAGGGCAAGGACTGGATACAAGGATTGAGGAATGAATCCAGATATATGGAAATGGGGTGGTACAGGGACCCCCTAGCCGACACTATTGGGCGGCCAGGATGGTCAACCAAGGTCTTATGGACTTTTGGTACCGTATAAAACAACGGTACTCTGGGAAAATCCGTGGTGAGTGCCTGTGCAACTTCTGGTGGTATAATGCCTTGATGATTAGCATTCTTGAGTATTTGATCTATCTCAATCTTATACTCTTTGGCCCTCATTCCGAGTTGGTCGCAAAGAGTCTTCGCAACGCAAATGTATGAAAAGTAAGTATCTGCGCATGCGCAAATGCGTGATTACGCATGCGCGAGTATATACGTACAACAACTGTGCAAAATTACTCAGAAAAAAAAAAGCCGTAACTGGCAAACGAAAACGAGGAGTGGCGTGGGCGTGGCGGAGGCGAGACTTCGCAATGCTCCGACATGGGCGTGAAAGTGGGCGTACAGTGTGGGAGTATGCAACTCGCAATGGGCGTGTTTTTCGCAATTAAACATTGTCGCTGTTAAAACTAACATAGGAAACCGTAGCAGCCTTCACGCATCAGCCGAGTAGGTCTGCAGTTACTCTACATTTGCGAAGTACTGTTACAAGTGTGTATGCAGTAATTAGCAGTTAATTGGAGAGCACATTCATCTGATGTCCAATTACTTGTTAATTAATGCGCAGATGAAAGTTACCAACCAGCAATTGTCTGAACCCACATTACATGTTTATTCTACTCACATATAAATCTCACACACAGCCAAATAAGGGTGTTATTTGTGTTCAAGTTGGTGTGTAAGCATTTGTTAAACTTGTTTTAATGTGTGTAAGACTAACAAATACAAACAAGTGTAATTTTTGGTAAAAGAATTTGAAATCTGAAACTTTTTTTTAAAAAAAACCAACACCCACATAATGCAGCATACACTTTAATTTAGTCAGAAAAGTAACATTAATATTTGTTTATAATATCTGACAATGTTTTAAATGATGTCCTGTTGACCATAGATAATTCTAAAAAGTGTCGTGTCTGTTTACTTAATATGGACATTAAAGTGTGGTGCAAAGCATACCTGTATTTTTTGGTAGATGCAATTTTTTTGCAGAAATTGCAGATTGGTCTACAAGTGTCTATATGCAGACCTAATCTTTCTGGAACTAAGATTTACCTAATGCATTACCTTGAAGAAACTGCACAATTTTGTAATTTATATTTTTTATTACTGTAGTAATATTTCACAACATTAAAACAACATGGCTACACGTGAGTCTCACAGGCAGAGATGGACCAAGCAGCAAGCAGATGGCACTGACAAAAAATATATAGCCGAACTCAGTACTCTGCCAAATTCTGCTTCTGACAAAAGTATATTTTGTAAGCATAAAAAAAACATATTACACACCCTGCCACACAAAAATTTGTACCCAACTGAGAAAGAATTAGGATCCACCACACAAACACAACAATACATAGCACACTAGTAAGAGGAAGATGGCTCAGGTGTTTATACAAATAAACTCACAGGCTACAATACCTCCAAACCGAAAGAATACATTTCCCTAAGAGGGAGTTATCCATTCTGGCCACACAAGCCAACTCCAAAATATCATAGAGGCAACATCAAAAACATGGGTGCTGCCCATCTGGAGAGACATCACTTTCTTTTTTTTCTCCCCGCCTGAGGCTGTTCTTCTTGGCAAGGTCTGCGGAGCGACCTTCGTTGGGCCTGCCCAGTGGGCTGTTCTTCCTGGGCAGGGGCAGGGGAGGGAGCCGATGTGGGTGGCTCTCTGCCACTGTGGGCAAGGGAGACAGCGATGGCCTGGAGCACTTGCAAGATGTTATTTGCAAGGCTTTGGAATGAGGAGGCAAGTTGTTCTTGGCCCTGCCTGATCTCTGCCAGACCTTGGCAGAGTTGAGCAACACCTTGCTCAACACTGGTTCGGTGCTCAGTGAGCCGGACAGCTATCTGGCTTACCTCCCGGATGACCCCGTCTTGAAACGTATTTAGGCTCTCACCATACCTAGCGATTTCAAGCAGGATCTCCGGGATAGCAGAGGGTTGGGTGGGGGGGCCAGTAGGAACCTGCAGAGGTGGGATTTGTTGGCCCACACTGCCAGACCCACTAGGTCCCTCCACCTCAGCCTCAACCACATAACCCTCCTGTGACTCAAACTGATCACCCCCCTGTGCTGTGTTTTGTGGCAAGCAAATAGAAGAATGTGTGGGGAAAAAGTTGGAGACAAAATTAGTTTTTTATTATACATACAGTTAAAATTGCAGACAAATACATGTGTAAACGTACCTTCCAAGTCATGTCCCGTCAGGATCTCAGGCAGGTCCGTGTCCATATGAGACACCCCTTGGCCCTCCTCATAACTGACACAGTCCATCGCCATCTCCTCCAAGTCAGTAAACTCCACAGCGACAGGTGGTCCTCCACCTGTAGCCCTTGAGGCATTCCACTCCGCAGACCTCTTTGCCTTCAGGCGGGATTTGAAGTCGGCCCACCTACATATGTATTGTGAAAGAGGGACAAAGTAGACTCTTATTATTTGTCAACGCAAATATATAGGACACGTGTTCTGCTTGTGTTTGCTAGACATAACATCACATGTCACTACATTTTTTATTTAACTTAGCACAGAAAAAGGACTGCCAAGATGCACTTACCGTCGTCTCACTTCCTGCGATGTTCTGACGACAGAGCCAACTTCATTCACAGATTTAGTGATGTCTCTCCAGATGCGATCTTTTGAAGCAGCCCCCATGTTTTTTGGGCCTCTATGTATTTTGGACATGGCCTGCGTGACCAAGACACGCAACTCCCTCTTAGTGAATGCAGGCTGTCTTTTCTTCCATCTGGAGGTAGCCTGTGAGGTTTCTTCTTGTTGGTCAACACCATCTTCCTCCTCACTAGCAGCTTCTGTCTGTTGTGTTTGTGTGGCTAAAGCCAATTCTCCCTCAGTTTGGTCACTATGTGTGTGTGGCAGGGTAGCCACACTCAATTGTTGGGGTTCAGAAGCAGACATTTGCAGAGTACTAGGTCCTGCCTCTTCACCATCCGCAGAGGCGTATTCCAACATGCGCCTTTGGCAATCTAGGCGTTTTTTCGCCAATGCCATCTGCTGCTCTGCAATGCGGTCCATCTCGGCTGCTATTTGCTCACGAGAAGCCATGTTTGCGATGACGTGTGTTCGCCGAGGTGTGTGCTTATTTATACCTACGTGCGTCGCGTTAATTCACACAGGTGTACAGTATGTTAATCTGGTTAATGATTGCACTGCTTATTTAAGGGCCTACTTTGCACGCTGTGAGTGTAGGTAGTTTGGAGTTCGTCTTTCACTGTGGAGTTTGTTGGCCTGTGCGTGAAGGTGCTATTGGATTTTTCAGAGTGAGTAATTGTCAAGCATACATTTGTCCTTTTTTTCGCGTTTAGAATATAGACAGTGTTGCATTTTGTCTGCGAATTTACGTTTGTGAGTATTCAGGAATTCGTCTTGTTCCTTTTTTTTGTAATAAGTTTTTATTTTATGTTGATTGTTTGTTATTCTTTTTAACACATATATATTTTGCTAGTCCATTTTTGTCAATAAACCTGTGCTTCAGTGCTTTTACTGTCATTTTTGTTCTCTTGTAGGCGAATTTGTTTGGGTGACGTAACCCTATTATATTTTTTCCAATTAGTGTGCTATATAACACCAATTGGTCGTTTCTTTCTTTTGGATCAGGTAAGTTCCCTTGGCCTGTGTTGGTGCCTGTTTGTGTTAATGGTCTGTATGTTGTTTTTTACTGTCATTTTTGTTCTCTTGTAGGCGAATTTGTTTGGGTGACGTAACCCTATTATATTTTTTCCAATTAGTGTGCTATATAACACCAATTGGTCGTTTCTTTCTTTTGGATCAGGTAAGTTCCCTTGGCCTGTGTTGGTGCCTGTTTGTGTTTGTTCAAAGTGTTTTGATTATGTTTGTTTTCCATCTTGATAATAAATGTTTTGTTTTTTACCAGGATTGATCAGCAAAGTAGTGCTGTTCTTGCCTGGACTAGCTACTAAAGGGCTAACTTTTTGTGTTTTTTTTTTAATTTTTTAACCAATTAGTCATAATTTTTTAGTAGGTGTTTGTGATGTGTTTGATGCTCTGAGTTTTTAATTGTTAAATTTTTGTTAAATTAAAATTTGACATATGTAGCTTTCAAAAAAAACTTATTTTTTGTTTTCTTTTTTGTGTTAATTTTATTTTTGTTCCTGAATTGAACCCAGAAAATATGTCTTACGCTCCTGCAGTAAGTTGACACCCCCTTTTTTTTAAAATTTATTGGTTGTATATTTTTTGAACTTAGTTTTTGTCTTATTCAACATATCTGTTTTTTTTTTTATAAGTGTGTGATGTCAATATTTATCGCAGCCGAAGCCCTACCTCCCCAACCCACGCCAGCACTCCCACCCCAACCGCCAGCCCCACAACCACAACCGGCTCCTCATCAACCAAGGCAACGGAGGCGTGCTAGGCCACCAATTTTCCGACCCGTGTCCTACTTTTTGGGATGCCAGATGATGTGGTTGTGCGTAGATACAGGCTGCCACCACATCTAATCCTAGACACTCTCTCCATAATAGAGAGTGATCTGGAGTCTTCAATTCGGTATCCTACAGCAATACCACCATTGACACAATTCCTTGCTGTGTTACATTTTTTGGCTTCAGGGTCTTATCAGCATGTGGTAGGAGACCTGGTTGGCATGTCGCAGGGCCAGTTCAGTAAGGTCCTGCGGCGTGTCTGCCAGGCTTTCCTAAAGCGTGTGAAGCAATTTATTGATATGCCTTTGGATGTTGGTGCCCTAGATGTGGTGAAGCGGCAATTTGAGGAAGGTGGTAGTCGCTTCCCACATGTTATTGGGGTTGTGGATGGCACACATGTAGCTATTCAGCCACCAAGACATAATGAAGAAATTTTTCGAAACAGGAAACTGTTTCATTCTCTGAATGTAATGGTTGTTTGTGGGCCATCCCTCCAGATCCTTTCCCTGAATGCAAAGTTTACTGGAAGCTCCCATGATGCATATGTCATTAGACAATCAGGGATATGGCACAGATTAAGATCAAATCAACGAGCAGACATGTGGTTATTGGGTGAGTTGGTCCACATTTTTCTGGCAAAAAGATAATTGTTTTGCAAAATATACTCTTTCTAATTTTGGTTTATCATCAAACAGGAGACCGTGGATATCCTTGCACCCCCTGGCTCATGACTCCTTACCGTAATCCCAGGCCAGGACCACAGACGGCATTTAACTCCGCGCTTACTGCCACTAGGCAGCTGGTGGAGCGCACAATTGGGGTCCTTAAAGGGCGGTTTCGTGTGCTCCACCGCACTGGTGGCGACATCATGTATTCGCCGGAGATGGCAAGTAAAATAGTGGTCCTGTGCGCTATACTACACAATATCGCGGTAAGGGGTAGCGTAGAGCTTCCTCAGACAGAGGAATTGCCTGATGAGGAGCCAGGGGTTGTTCGACACTTTGGTGGGGGGAGTGTTACACGGAGGGGGAGCCAAGTCAGGGCAAGCATTGTTGCGGAATATTTCAGGTATAGTGTTTTTATATTTTATTTTTTAACCAAATTAAAAGCACAGTATGCTTATGTATTATTTCTAATGTTGTAATTTTGTTGGATATTGTAAGGTCATTGTGTAATGCTTTTGGTGTGTTTGAATGTGTAATATTTATTATACTAAAAATCCGTTAACACGTTAAGCTTACAATTTTTTGTTAGAAATAATAAAACTGTGATGTTGCTAAATAGTGTCCTTATTTGTTTTCTATCCTAAAATCCTGATTATTTAAACAAACACACAAACAAATGAAACTGAATGTTGCCCACTTTGTGACTGTCCAGCTGAATGATCACACAAACTGTGGTGAGTACAGAGATATGTATTGAAATTTAGTCAAAACTGTGTGTCTCTGTGTCTGTGTTTGTGCTTTTTTTATTAATAATAAAAAAAAATTTTAATGCAAAAAATTTTGCTTCTGCGAATGCGTATTTCCGCTCGTGCGAAATAACACTCTGCTCTTCACAGCATTGCAAAGATCAATATAGTTATTAGAAATGACAACATAGATTTTGGACCAATCACATGCTATCAGACACTATAAATATATGCCCAAATAAGGGAAACGCCATTGCCATGATGCGTGCTGCACCTTTCACCAGGCGGGAGCTCCGCGTCCTGGTTGCGGTGATGGACCGCCGCGTAGGCCGCGTTGGGCGCTTCATCCCAAATCGGGTTAAGCGCGAGGCCTACGCGGAGGTCCGCCGCCTGCTGCGGACTCGCGTCCGCAGCAGGCGGACAATCATCCAACTAGAGAGGAGGTGGAGTGATCTCCGCAGGAGGACTCCAGAGCTGTTGGCGGAGATCCGCCAGCAAATACGGGCAATGCATGCACGCAGTAAGTTACATTACATAAGATTATTAGCATAAATTGTGCAAATTTACACTAAGTGGTAGGCTAATTGCAACACTGAGTGACCATTTTTTAAAAATAGGACAGTGTGTGTGGTTAGGGCAAACAGTACTGACTGTAGCAAAGTGTCACCAAACAAGTGCATGTTTTCCAGAATTAATAACCAGGCAGGAAACTGTACCCAAAAACTTGATCAGTGCTGTCTATATAATAAGGTGCCTGGAATAGTGATCTGGTGATGTTGCCTAGACCAATCAATATGACTCAATGGAATAGATTAAGGAATAAGTTTCAAAATAATAGTTTGGACTCATTTTGTTTCCTGTGGGCAACATGAAGAGTATTTTAAAATGTGTTTTTTACAATAAAAAAACCCACTGTCTTTTACATGGAACAGAACAGTGAAATTTCTAATTGTTTAGTATGTAATTTAACATGCTAACTAAATTTTGCAAATAATATCATTATAGGACGACAACAACGGCAGACCTCTCAGCCCCCTTCCCCTTCCCAGTCCCCCTCCCCTTCTCACTCCCCCTCCCCTTCCCAGTCCCCCTCAGCTTCCCAGTCCCCCTCAGCTTCCCAGTCCCCCTCAGCTTCCCAGGCACCATCAGCTTCCCAGGCCCACTCCACTTTCCACTCCCCTTCTCAGCCCACCTCTCCATCTCTTTCTGTGACCCCTTCTCCTCCTTCCCATACCCCTTCTCCTTCAACTTCCAACTCTCCTTCTCAGCCCCCCTCACCCTCTATTGGCTTAACTTTCTCTCCGCCCCCCTCGCCCTCTCAATCAGACCCACCCTCTGAAATTACATCCCCAATCCAGCCTCCTTCCCCCATCCAGCCTCCTTCCCCCATCCCTCCTCCTTCCCCAATCCCTCCTCCTTCCCCAATCCCTCCTCCTTCCCCCATCCAGCCGCCTTCCCCCATCCAGCCGCCCTCCCCACCCAGTGAATGGGCAGAAGAAGCCCCTGATGAGATATCTGGGAACCATCATGTTGCAGAGGAAAGTAAGTGTTTTAACATGTTAAAAATAATGATTACCTACTTACACTTACAATGACAAAACATGCAGTGTTGTACTGTTGGAATTCTTGTACCAAGGACAAATTTTTGTGTTATTCTTCATGGTCTACATGTTGCATTTACATTTTTGTGAGTGTCATTATATGTACAGTGTTTATCTGTGCAATGTTTTGTGTGTCCACTCTAGGTCGACACTCATTAGTTCGACAGGGTTGCCAGGACAACAGGGTTTATATGTGTTAGGTTTTCTGGGAAACAGTTAGACCTGAGTGGAGTTTAGTATGTTGTTGGTCTTTTACACTTGTGCCTGTGTATTCTTAATATTTGCACTTACAAATCACATGCTTCACTTTGTTAGGCAGCCTAATGACACAATGATTTGTGGTGTGAAAGTTACACTCACAAAATGATTATTGGATAAAGTCAAACCTGTTTGACCTTATTTAGTAAGGGCAGCTTTCAGGGAGTGTGGGCATGCTAGGATATGTTGTCCTTCTGAAGATGTTGATATGCAGTGTGATGATGCAGGACCAAACACATAAAAAAACCAAAAATATCACACCAGATGTGAATGAATGCCAACATGGTGTAACATTGACGAAGATGGTAGTTATCTTTAACATGGGATGTCGCCCATAGCAACCAATAAGATTATACTTTAAAATTGTGGAACCACTTCTCCAAGATAATATTCTTATTTTTGGTTGTTTGCTATGGGCAACGCTCCATCTTAAATAGAACTCACATAGTAGTAAATGTACCCCATGGTCTTGTAAACTGTTAAAATTTAAAAAAAAACATGAGCAGGCTTGTGTGTTGTTCTGCTAATGATTGTACCATAAAACAGCCATGATGTAGTAACTTTGCCATTAAGCAGGCCTGTCCAAACTGCGGACCTACAACTGTTGAGAAACTACACATCCCAGCATGCCCTGACACAGCTTTGGCATTCCCTGGCCCCAAAACTGTGTCAAGGCATGCTGGTATATGTAGTTTCACACCAGCTTGAGGGATGCAGTTTGGACATGCCTGCATTAAAGTGTGCTTTGTGCCTTGCTTGTATAATAAGTAATGTAAGTAAGTTATTAATGTTTATGTTGTCTCTTAATTTCAGATGTTGCCGTTGGAGATCCAACATCTTTTGCGTCCATTCTGGGCAACATGAGGCAACATCTACAGGCCTTGCTGGGTCTTGTTGACCAGCTGCAAACATTTAATTAATTTTTGATTAAAAAAAAAAAAAAAAATTTATGTTTGTATTATTATAAAATAAACCAAAAAAAACAAAAAAAAAACATTTTTTCAAGTTAAGCGGGTGTTTATTATTTATTAATGCAATAAAGGAACAGTAGATTGCCTATCAGACATTTATTACCTTACACATTTCATACATCTAACATAAGTTTGTTTAAAAATTTATAAATACATATGTTGTTATTGTCTAAATAAACATGCAAACACCTTCATTCACATACTAAAACTGTACTCAAAAAAACAAAAACAAAAATTAGACCAAGCACATTTCAAACATCTATATTTATAGTTCAAATAAATAAATGTGGATGTACAATTATGGCTACAAAGTGTTCTTCAGGTATTTTAAAAAGACTTAATTGATCATGAACATTACAAATCATTTCACTAATTGGATTCGTAATTGAGGAGGGCTTGTGGACTTTTAATTGAAAGGTGTTATTCCACTTAATAGTAAAAAAAAAACCATTGTGGTGCGTTTGTCCGCAAAAGTGTGCACATTTAATGATAAATGTGTAAATCTACTACAAATTAGTATTTTTACGATGAAGTATGTGTTAATGCGATGGTTTCGCATTGCTGCGATGTTTTCGCATTGTTGCGATGTCATTTGGCGTACGCCCACTTTGTGTAATACTGCGTACGAATGAGCAAAAATACGTTGGGGGCGGATGTTCGCAAATTTACTACATTAACGCAACTTTACGAATAGGTTGTGCGAACGAAAAACTTAGCGACCAACTCGGAATGAGGGCCTTTAGTGGGATCTTTAGCAAGCTCGGGTCAAAACCAGAGGATCCAACGCTCGCAAGCCGCCACGTCATTGAAGAACTTGGTATTCAATTTATCCTCTACCCCTCTTTCGGATTTGGAATATCGGACATTAGCTAAGGGATTGTCCTATGTTCCGACCACTTACCCCGATCCATTAGAATGGAAGGTGGAGGTCTATCGATTGAACAGGACATTAAAAAGAAAGGAATATTTCAATAACCACACGCAAGAGCGCCCGGCTTCAGTGATTCCTGTTCAATTACAGAAAATATTACCTGGGTCGCAATTTGATCCTCCCAGTTTGAATCCTTCCATCCGCACATTCACGAGAATGTTGGAAAGGGAGGGTACCCTAGAAGACACCATGTTACCTCGTCCCAATATGTCCAAACAAGAAATGCTCACACTGAAAGAACTGTCACAACGGACTGACATAGTGATTCGCAAGGCGGACAAGGGGGGGTCCATAGTCATCCAAGATTTGGATGACTATATTAAGGAGTGTCAACGACAGTTGGGTAGTGTAGAAACTTACAAACGGCTTGCTAAAGATCCCACTAAAGAGTATAAGATTGAGATAGATCAAATACTCAAGAATGCTAATCATCAAGGCATTATACCATCAGAAGTTGCACAGGCACTCACCACGGATTTTCCCAGAGTACCGTTGTTTTATACGGTACCAAAAGTCCATAAGACCTTGGTTGACCCTCCTGGCCGCCCAATAGTGTCGGCTAGGGGGTCCCTGTACCACCCCATTTCCATATATCTGGATTCATTCCTCAATCCTTGTATCCAGTCCTTGCCCTCATATCTTAAGGACACTACGTCACTATTGCTTCAATTACAAACATTAGGCCCATTACCTGAGGAATTACAATTGTGCAGTGCGGATGTCACCAGCCTCTATACCTGCATCCCTCATGAGGCAGGTATAGAGGCGGTGAGGCTACTTATTGACAATAATTCTACATATCAGGGACCTGAGGTTTCATTTTTCTTGACCCTCTTAGATAGGGTGTTGAAGCGTAATTATTTTGTGTTTAATGGGGTTTATGGTTACAACTGTCCGGGTGTGCGATGGGGTCAGCGGTGGCCCCGTCGTACGCAAATGCGTTCATGCACCTGGTAGAAACCCAGATGTTTTATTTGAATCCCCAGGTAACCCAGAATGTCATATACTATAGACGATTTATAGATGACCTGCTGGTTCTGTGGGGTGGTCCTAGAGAGCAATTAGTGGCCCTATGGGAGAATCATAATTCCACACGGCATGAAGTTCAGTTCACTTATGTCATTGATGACATCACAGTTAACTACTTAGATGTCACTATTACAGTGAAAGATGGAGCCTTGGCCACATCTATCTTTGTCAAAGCCACTGACAGAAACACCTTATTAAACCATCAGAGTTTTCATCCCATTTCATTGCGTAAAGGTTTGCCATTCTCGCAATTCCTTAGAGTACGCCGTATTACATCAGACCCTGAGGAGGCTATAATAGCCATGGATCGGATGCTATTAAAGTTTGCAGAAAGAGGGTACCCCATGAGGGAATTAGAGCAGACTAAACAAAAAGTGTTGAACATGACCAGAGAACAAACATTAAGCACTGGCCGGAATAATAGTAATACCAGGTCAGGACCCAATAGGCTTCCCTGGGTTAACAAATATACTACAGGAACAGACAAGATAGTTAAAAGGGCTAAACAATTATGGCCTATTGTTCAGTCAGATCAGGCATTATCCTCGTTGTCTGGTACCACCCTCTTACCGAGTCATACTCGGGGACGTAACATTGGTGATTATGTGATTAAGCTTGATATTACCAACCTCACTAAGAATCGGGAATCACATTTTTTGCGGACCAAAAACGGTTGTTTTAGGTGTTTAGGGTGTGCCACCTGCAACACTTTGATTACGGGGACCACTTTTAGTCACCCCCATACGGGCAAGAAAATTAAGATCCTACACCGATTAACTTGTACTACTACACATGTTATATACATGTTGTCCTGTCCTTGTGGTCTTGCCTACGTGGGCAAGACCATACGACAGTTTCGGGAAAGGATGGCACTACACCGGAGTGCCATCAAGAAAGCCCTTGAAAAAGGTTTTAGTGAACAACCCTTTGCGCGACATTGTCTTAATGCAGGCCACAATGTGGCCAGTATTAGGGCTATACTAATAGATCATGTCCCGACACTACTACGGGGTGGTAATCGGGACAGGATACTATTACAGAAAGAATCCAGGTGGATCTTCACACTGGGGACAATATCCCCCAGGGGATTAAACGAAAACCTGGGTATTCAATGTTTTCTGTAGATGGTTTAATCACTTATAATCACCTCCGTTAATAGGTGTTGTCTATTATGGGTCTATTATGGGTTAATCCCTTAGTGGCAATGTATTTAGACCTTGCTGATCCCTTGTTGTATTTTAGATCATGCATATCCTTTGTTTGTATCTTTGATACCTGTTGCTGTTAACAATTTAATATGCTGTTTTCTCCTGTAGCCAACCCCTCAATTGCTGACCAGTGGGGAGGCTTTATTAGCCTATTTACATTAGTTTATTTTTGGTAACATATGTCTTTTTCAGCTCCCGTCCAGCTTCGGCTGGTTACCATGGGAACTCCCCTGCGACGCGGCGCACCGTTGACGTCAGAAGACGCCAATGCGGAAGCATGGTTGGACGGACTGGCGGGCGGTCGCGCCGTGGAGCAGGTGAGTAGGGTTAATGTTAATGTTTGTCTTGTTGTCTATAAATGTATGTTTCTTTGCACTAAGAGGTTTGTCTGGCCCTGAGGACGGGGTCTAATCCCCAAAACATGTTGGCACAATAAAAATCTATACGTCAGTTGCTAAATCTGATTGAGTGCCGCCGCTATCCCATTATTCTATATATATATATATATATATATATATAATATACACACACACACACACACACACACACACACACAAAGCAAAACGAAGGCACTCGGGATAACTACTTATCTAACATTGACACAGTGACAGGAGGGACTTGGGAGGGATGAGATGCAGCTGCACATTCTCAGCACGTCTTGCAATAAATACTCGTCCTTCTCCATTCGGCAGACTAATTGTTGCCCCTATTTCCCTGGATATTCAGTCCATAGGTCAACAGTCAATAGGTCTACACCTGCATCAGGCTACTTCACTGGGGATCCGCTTCTGATTCATTTATACTGGGACAATGGGGGCAGTTCAGTCTGGATCGCACTTGTACACCCTGGGAGCCCAGTGAGATGCTAAAAGCATCTCAGGGCTGCGATCGCATCAGCCTGATTGACAGGCAAAGGCGGTCACGGAGCTGGAGAAGCTGTGCCCAGAGCCGGCGCTACCCGCTCAGCAAAGGAGAGCAGGTAGGCGCCAGCCTGGAGAGGCGCTCTGCCTGCTCTGCATCCCTCCTTCTATACATGATTGATGCTGCCGCGCTTGTCACACAGGCAGCGGCGCCATCAGGCAGAATGAACCACGGCATTTACTAAAAATAATGAAGTGGTCACCAGTTATAAAACAAAACAGTGGGCAAACCAAACCCCCCACCCCAGTGTAATAGAAGCAAGCTCCACCCCATTTCGATCCGCAGCGCCTCATCTTGCTGCTGCGGCTGGCCCCTCCCCGGCTGCTAGGAAGCCCCCAGCTGCGGGCGGAAGTGCGCTCTCGTGGTCCTCAGCTTCGTGGGCGCCGGCGCCAAGGACACAGGACGCGCCGGAGACAGAAATGCCGCATCCTGGCTCAGAGTAAATATGCACAGCAGGTGAGATAACTGGGAGGAGGAAGGGAACGGAGGCACCCAGAAGTCCGGTACCCGGCAGATACCACGCCAGTCTCCAATACACTGATAATCGTGAGGGGAGCGGATCCTCCGCCCTCTTCTTACAGTGTCACCCTTGCTTCGGGCCCTTCCTCTCAGTGTTCTGACCCAGCTTTGTGTTTCTACCTCCCCCCTCCAGTGTCCTGTCACTGTGTCAACCCCCCTGTGTTGTTACTGTGTCACCCCTTGTGTTGTCACTGTGTCACCTTCCTGTGTTGTCACTGTGTCACCCCCCGCGTTGTCACTGTGTCACCCCCCCGTGTTGTCACTGTCACCTCCCCTTGTTGTCACTGTGTCACCCCCCGTGTTGTCACTGTGTCACTCCCCCATGTTGTCACTGTCACCCCCCCGTGTTGTCACTGTGTCACCTCCCCGTGTTGTCACTGTGTCAACCCCCACCCCCCCATGTTGTCACTGTGCCACCCACCCGTGTTGTCACTGTGTCACCCCCCCGTGTTGTCATTGTGTCACCACTCGTGTCCTGTAACCCCCCTGTATTCTGCTACTGTGTCACCCCCTCAAGTGTCTTGTCACTGTGTCACCCTCAAGTGTCCTGTCACTGTGTCACCTCCCCCGTGTTGTCATTGTGTCACCCCTCATGTCCTGTCACCCCCCTGTATCCTGTTACTGTGTCACCCCCTCATCCTGTCACTGTGTCACCCTCAAGTGTCCTGTCACTGTGTCACCTCCCCTGTGTTGTCATTGTGTCACACCTCGTGTCCTGTCACCCCCCTGTATCCTGTTACTGTGTCACCCCCTCATCCTGTCACTGTGTCACCCTCAAGTGTCTAGTCACTGTGTCACCCTCAAGTGTCTTGTCACTGTGTCACCCTGAAGTGTCTTGTCACTGTGTCACCCTCAAGTGTCCTGTCACCGGGTCACCCTCAAGTGTCCTGTCACTGTGTCACCTCCCCGTGTCCTGTCACTGTGTCACCCCCCCAGGTCCTGTCACTGTGTCACCCATGCCCGGCGCTGGCCTGGAGAGGCTATCCCCACACTGCGTCCTTGCTGATACTGTATGCTTTTGCTGCCAACTGACGCTGTCTGCGCCTCTCATACTGTATGACGGGCAGCAGCGGCGCCAACCGCACGAAGAGCGGTGCCCATCTCCTCATTTCTAGCTCCTTGCCTTCTTGATTGTGCTCATAGGTAAAAGTAAGGGGTGGTCCGAGTGTGTACAGGACCACCCGTTATGCATATCACTAACATCAGCCATCCGCCCAGTGAAAATCAGGAACATGACTACAGTACAGCAGTTGCTCTGAGTCACACTTCGGCACGCGTTGTCCCCTTATGAGTTAAGGGAGGGGGGGCGCAAAATTATAGTTTGCAGGAGGGCGCCGAACACCCTAGAACCGGCCCTGGCTGTGCCAATGGTGTTAGAACGCCGTTGGCAGGGCACGGTCCGGACAATGCAAGTCGTGTACGGACCATTGCGGGTGCTGCACTGGCAGGGAGCTAATCACCGGGTGCAATAGCATCGTCGCCATGCGATGCTTTTGCACCCGTGAAGGGGAAGGGGGTGGGGGCAGAACCAGACATACGGGATGGACTAGCCCTGTGCTGGGCGTCCCCCCTTCATGTCTGAGAAAATGATCGTAGATGTGCTAAATTTAGCACACCTACGATCAGATCTGAATTACCCCCATTGTTTTGAGACACCCGGTTCTCTGCACTCGCACCTGCAATAACTTTGTGTGATGTCAGTGATGCAGGTAGCAGGTATAAAGAGCTGGATGCTTCTAAACCATGGGTGGGAACCTTTTTTCTACTGAGGGCCATACAAAAATTATTAACTTAAAAATTAGATTGTAATTAACTCACCCCTACTGTGATGGTTGGAACTTATTCTCTTTGGTCAGGCTTTGGATGTTAGCTGGTACTGATGATATTGCTACCCGCAACTGGTTTTCCAGATTTGCGCAGTCGAGTCACATGGATCTATTCTAGAAGCTGTGAAACAGCAGGCCTGTGTAAAGCTGTTGTACTCCTACCCTGACTCAAGCTGTGGTTGCAGAATATAATTGCAACAGGCCCAGTCTGTGTGGTAAGGAAGTGTGTGTGTGGACCTGAGTGCACTGTCTATCAAGGTCCACAATATCTCACCACCACCTTTTTATCAGCAGCAGCCTCCGGTGATACACTAGAAGCCGGGTA
Source organism: Pseudophryne corroboree (assembly GCF_028390025.1). Taxonomy (NCBI): domain Eukaryota; kingdom Metazoa; phylum Chordata; class Amphibia; order Anura; family Myobatrachidae; genus Pseudophryne; species Pseudophryne corroboree. The sequence continues at coordinate 692,476,667 of NC_086445.1, read as the reverse complement.
CAGCAGGAGCTCACGCTCATACAGTCACCTCACAACTCACGTCCTCGGCTGCCAGGCCACACCCCCTCCTAGTTCCGCCTGCGAATGCCTTGGCCGGGGTAACAACCCACTTCAGATGCCGTCCGACTGTGAGTCCCTCCTAGTCCCGCCCGCAGTTGCCAGGTAACCGACGTCACCCACATCCTCCTCTGCCCCCCCTCCTAGTCCCGCATGCTGCCGTTCCCCTAGCTCACATCCTCCTTCGTCCGTCCCCTCCATCGGATGCTGTCCCTCTCCTCTCCTTTGGCTTCCCTGGTACTCAGGCCGGGACAGGCCAAGTGACTTTGTGGGCCTGATGCGACCTGCGGGCCGGACATTCCCCACCCCAGTTCTAAACATTGTTCTGGCATAAATGGACTGGAAGTGGATCCCCCGGTGAGCCAGCCCGATGCTGGACAACATCATATGGTCGACATGCCTATGGATGACATTGCCAAAAGGTCGACAGACTCAAATGGTCAACATGACAATGGTCGATGTGTTTGTATAAAAAAAATTCTTTCAGTCTTTCAACTTTTTAATATTTTACCACCCATGTGGACTACTATTGAGAACATTATCCTGTGCCGAGCGCTGCGTTAGCAGAGTAAGGTACCTTGCTCGAGTCATGCTGTACACTAATTGGGGTTTCATATATTTACAAAGATTCGTGTTTTTGCCGTTTTTAAGGGTGTTTGAACTCAAATGGTATCGGGTGCATTTTACTGCAACTTTTTGAATCCTGATACGATCATTCACTAAGCTGCCGATTTTTCCAAATTCGTATTTTCCGATGTCGATGTGATTCGTAATGTCAGGCAGTGTTTTACGGGAGTGATGAGTAAAACACTGCCTGACAAAACACAAGGAATCCCAGCCGGATCTGTGAGATCCGTGCAGGGCTTCATTGTGTACCTTAAGAAGGTGTTTAAAGTGTTAAAAAATCAGAAAAAAATTGCGTGGGGTCCCCCCTCCTAAGCACAACCAGCCTCGGGCTCTTTGAGCCGGTCCTGGTTGACAAAATAGGGGGGGGGGGAAATGACAGGGGTTCCCCCATGTTTCATCAACCAGCACCGGGCTCTGCGCCTGTTCCTGGTTCAAAAAATACGGGGGACAAAAGCGTAGGGGTCCCCCGTATTTCTTAAACCAGCACCGGGCTCCACTAGCCAGGTACATAATGCCACAGCCGGGGAACCGCAAAGTTCCCACCATTGGATACAATGGAGCGCATAGGCGCTACATTGTATCTCTGCCGTGTGCAGCCTCACAGACACTACAGGAGCACACAGCCAATCAGGAGAGTGCCACGACGTGGCGCTCCCTGATTGGCTGAAGGGACCCTCTTTGACAGGAGTCAGGGGGGGTCCTGGCAGTCGGGAAAGGGGTCCCATGTGTAAACATGGGACCCCTTTCAGTGCGTGGTCGGGTTTCCGTTTTTTTGTTTTGCCAAGTACGTGGATTATACAAAGAAGACAAGCAACACTGGATTATGTGAGTATAATTTTTTTCACAGGTACCCCGAGGATTCTACATGGAGAAGAGGACCGAGCCTCGTGTGAACATAGGTAAGTATGTATGTTTGGAGGTGTGCATGTATGTAATAAACTTATACTGTCACGGTGTGTCCTGTTTTTTGTTGGGTATTTTTTTAGTAGTAGCACTACAGGTACCAGCGGGCCCGGATTTCCACCGCATGCTGGTACTTGTGGTTCTCCAAGTACCAGCTTGCGGGGAGGCTTGCTGGGACTTGTAGTACTGCTACTAAAAACAATATTCTAATTTTTTACACAAGGCTATCAGCCCCCCATCCGCCACCCTTGGATGGGGGGGACAGCCTCGGGCTTCACCCCTGGCCCTTGGGTGGCTGGAGGGGGGGACCCCTTGATTTATGGGGTTCCCACTCCTCCAGGGTACCCCGGCCAGGGGTGACTAGTTGGGTATGTAATGCCAGGGCCACCGGGACCACAATAAAAGTGTCCCCACGGCTGTGGCATTATGTACCTGGCTAGTGGAGCCCAGTGCTGGTTTCAGAAATACGGGGGACCCCTACGCTTTTTGTCCCCCGTATTTTTGGAACCAGGACCAGGCGCAGAGCCTGGTGCTGGTTGATGAAATATGGGGGAACCCCTGTCATTTCCCCCCCCATATTTTGTCAACCAGGACCGGCTCAAAGAGCCCGAGGCTGGTTGTGCTTAGGAGGGGGGACCCCACGCATTTTTTTTCTGTTTTTACACTAAACACACCCTTTCCCATAGATAACCATGCACAGATCTCACTGATCCGTGCATGGTTATCCAAACTCGACTGGAAAAAGCAGGTCTATTTTGTTGCTGCTTTTTTTAACGATTCGCAAAAAAATAGACCCGCACTTGAGCACTCAGAGACTAACACCCAAATACGAATGAATAGTGAATACCCGTATTGTATGAAATAACAGCCGCGTTTGACCGATGGTCTATTCATTCGTATTTCAGAACTTTGCCGTTAAATCCATTACGAATAGACCAGACACTGCCGAGATTTGTGCTTAGTGAATTCTCGGATTGGGACTTTGAAAAAAAAACACAAATCGGACAAACTCGATTTTTTAGTAAATATTGGCCCAAGTGTTTAATTAGGGCTTGCCTGGGTAAACCCTATCTAAGTAGTGTACCTTTCTGGTTAAGTGTTTTTTCTTTTATTTGTGTAAATCTTTGCAATTTACCTCTTACCCGTTCTTCTTTTCTCTTTCAGGACTTCAAGAAGTTTCAACCAACATCAATTACGGTAAGTACATTAATTGTAGTTTAATATATTTACTCTATACTATTTTATGTCAAAACATTTGGAATAGCTTCACATAAAATAGCCATTAACCTCATTACTGCACTCCAATATATTCTTATGGTTTCTATAAATACCATTGAACAGTATATTACAACAACTTTTATAATGAGTGACCCGGGTACTCTTTAACCTGAAAAATAGACGCAGTCGGGGCCCAATACAATAGTTGTAATCCAATTCGTAGGTATGGTTCTTTTCCTTTACTTTAAGGGCCATATGCAATTGTGGTCGAATTGCCGCAAATGTCAAAAAATGGGGCATTTTCGACACAAAAAATGATTCGACAATGCAATACAGTACTTTTCGACAAAAAAATGGCCGTTTCAGATTCGACTTTTTGCAATTCGACAGTTGTCAAATTCGACATGTCTGCAATGGTAATTATGCGGCTTTTCGACAAAAGTATATTCAATTGAAGAATGTCGATTCGACAACAGTGCTTTTCGACAGTCAATTCGTCAATATCAGTCCGCCTCATTTTGCTAGCGAGATCTAATAAAAAAATTTAAAAACATGTTTTATTTGTGTTTTTTTTTATTGCTAATAGCATATCTATTTATATTAGAAGGGATTATCTACTTGGTTTGTCTATTTAGGAGCCACAAGTATTATTTAATATATTTTTTAAAAGAATATTTTATTTTTTTACTGACTAAAATAATATGGAAACATCAAAGCATTTATTTCAGTGGGAATGGGTTAAAAATCCTGAAAAAAATGCGCGGGGTCCCCCCTCCTAAGCATAACCAGCCTTGGGCTCTTTGAGCCGGTCCTGGTTGTAAAAATATGGGGGGGGGGGGGGAATGACAGGGGATCCACCCAAGGGCCAGGGGTGAAGCCCGAGGCTGTCCCCCCCATCCAAGGGCGGCGGATGGGAGGCTGATAGCCAAGTCTCAAATAAAGAATATTGTTTTTTGTAGCAGAACTACAAGTCCCAGCAAGCCTCCCCTGCAAGCTGGTACTTGGAGAACCCTTGGGTGGCTGGAGGGGGGGACCCCTTGATTTAAGGGGTCCCCACTCCTCCAGGGTACCCCGGCCAGGGGTGACTAGTTGGGGATTTAATTCCATGGCCGCAGGGACCGGTATAAAAATGTCCCCCGGCTGTGGCATTATCTCTCTAGCTAGTGGAGCCCGGTACTGGTTTGAAAAATACGGGGGACCCCTATGTCTTTTGTCCCCCGTATTTTTTGCACCAGGACCGGACGCAGAGCCCGGTGCTGGTTGTTAAAATACGGAAGATCCCCTGTCATTTTCCCCCCCTTATTTTCTCTTACATCCTAGAGGATGCTGGGGACTTCGTAAGGACCATGGGGTATAGACGGGCTCCGCAGGAGATAGGGCACCTAAAAAGAACTTTGACTATGGGTGTGCACTGGCTCCTTCCTCTATGCCCCTCCTCCAGACCTCAGTTAGATTCTGTGCCCAGAGGAGAAAGGGTACACTGCAGAGAGCTCTCCAGAGTTTTCTGTTTTAAAAGAATTTTGTTAGGTTTTTTATTTTCAGGGAGTCCTGTTGGCAACAGGCTCCCTGCATCATGGGACTGAGGAGAGAGAAGCAGGGCTGGCTTTACGGTTGGGCTCTGTTTCTAGGCTACTGGACACCATTAGCTCCAGAGGGTGTCGGAACACAGGTCTCACCTGGGGTTCGTCCCGGAGCCGCACCGCCGTCCTCCTCACAGATGCCGAAGATAGAAGCCGGGTGAGTATGAGAAGGCAGAAGACATCAGGCGGCAGAAGACATCAGATCTTCATGAGGTAAGGCGCGCAGCGGTAAGCTGCGTGCCATTGCTCCCACTATACACACACACAGAGCAGCACTGAAGGGTGCAGGGCGCTAGGGGGGGCGCCCTGGGCAGCAATATTCCTCACTTCTGGGCATGTTAAGATGGATTAGGCTGCGGAGGCAGTAAATCCAAGAATCCCCCACCATTTTAATAAAAAAAAGCACTGGGACCGAAGCCCGCCGTCGGGTGGGCGGGGCTTGATCCTCAGCACTAACCAGCGCCATTTTCTCCACAGAGGCTGCATGCTGAACGCTGGCTCCCTGGTCTCTCCCCTGCTGAACTTCACAGGCTGGAAAAAAGAGGAGGGGGGCACATTGGCGACGCAGTGAGTGGGAATTGGAATATTATTATATATAAAAAAAATGAAAAAAAGCGCTATCTGGTCATATTTTTCCACAGTGTTATTAAGCGCTGGGTGTGTGCTGGCATACTCTCCCTCTGTCTCTCCTAATGGCCTGGTTGGGGTTTTGTCCCCTTGAGGTTAATCCCTGTGTGTGTGGGGTGTCGGTACGTGGTATCGACATGTCTGAAGCGGAAAGCTTCTCAAAGAAGGAGGTGGAGCAAATGAGTGGTGTGTCCCCGTCGGTTGTGCCGACTCCGGAATGGATGGACATGTGGCATATGTTGAATGCAAGTGTGGCATCTTTACATAAAAGGCTTGATAAGGCTGACTTAGGGGGGACATCAGGGGGTCAATCCTCGGATTGGGCCGACTCACAGGGCCCGTCGGGGTCTCAAAAGCGTCCCTTAACACAAGACACTACTACCGACACGGATTCTGATTCCAGTGTCGACTATGACGAAGTAAAATTGCACCCTAGGGTGACTAAAACCATTCAGTGTATGATTGTGGCAATAAGGGATGTGTTGCATATTGAGGATGAACCCTCGGTCCCCAACACAGGGGTACACATGTTTAAGGAAAAGAAACAGATTATTAATTTTCCCACATCTCATGAATTAAATGATTTCTTTGGAAAAGCTTGGGAGACTCCGGAAAAGAGACCGCAGATCCCCAAAAGAATTTATATGGCATACCCCTTCCCTAAGCAGGACAAGGAGATTTGGGAATCACCCCCCACTGTGGACAAGGCCCTGACGCGCTTGTCCAAGAAAGTGGCGCTACCGTCTCCTGACACAGCGGCCCTTAAGGACCCTGCAGATCGCAGGCAAGAAACTACCTTAAAGTGTATGTATTCTCATACGGGTGCTGTGCTAAGACCGACAATTGCGTCGGCATGGGTGTGTAGCGCAATTGCAGCTTGGACAGATGAGCTGACAGATCAATTTGATAATATGGATAAGGATACTATATTCTTAATTCTAGCCCATATTAAAGACGCAGTCTTATTTATGAGGGATGCTCAAAGGGATATTGGACTGCTAGCTTCTAGGGCCAATGCCATGTCTATCTCGGCGAGAAGATCCTTATGGACTCGCCAATGGACGGGTGATGCGGATTCCAAAAAACATATGGAAGTACTACCCTATAAGGGTGAGGTATTGTTTGGGGATGGGCTGACGGACCTGGTTTCCACAGCTACAGCAGGTAAATCAAATTTTTTACCATATATTCCCCAACAGCAAAAGAAAGTAACACCCTATCAGATGCAGTCCTTCCGGTCGCAGAAGTCCAGAAGAGGTCGGGGATCCTCTTTCCTCGCCAGAGGTAAGGGCAGAGGCAAAAGAGCACCTGCTTCGGCAGGTGCCCAGGACCAAAAGTCCTCCCCGGCTGCTCCAAAACCCACAGCATGACGCTGGGGCTCCCCTGAGGGAGTCCGCACCGATGGGGGCACATCTTCGACTTTTCAGTCAGACCTGGGTCAGATCAGACCTGAATCCCTGGGTGTTGGAAATAGTTTCCCAGGGGTACAAACTGGAATTCGAGGAGGTGCCCCCGCGCCGATTTTTGAAATCGGCCCTACAAGCTTCCACATCGGAAAGGGATGTAGTGTTAGCTGCAATTCAAACGCTGTCTATACAGCAAGTGATAATCAAGGTTCCCCTGCACCAGCAGGGAAGAGGTTACTACTCAACCCTATTTGTGGTCCCGAAACCGGACGGTTCGGTCAGACCTATTTTGAATCTGAAATCCCTAAACCTGTACATAAAAAGATTCAAATTCAAAATGGAATCACTCAGAGCGATAATAGCCAACATGGAGGAGGGGGAGTTTATGGTGTCTCTGGACATAAAGGATGCATACCTGCATGTCCCCATATATGCCCCCCATCAGGAATACCTGAGATTCGCTGTACAGGATTGTCCTTACCAATTTCAGACGTTGCCGTTTGGACTTTCCACGGCCCCGAAGATTTTCACCAAGATAATGGCGGAAATGATGGTGGTCCTGCGCAAGCATGGAGTCACAATTATCCCATACTTGGACGATCTCATGATAAAAGCGAGATCACGGGAGAAATTGCTGAGCAGTGTGGCGCTCTCTCTGAGAGTGCTCCAGCAACACGGTTGGATTTTAAATCTATCGAAGTCACAGTTGATTCCGACAACTCGTCTACCGTTCCTAGGTATTATACTGGATACGGAACAAATGAAGGTCTTCCTCCCAATAGAGAAAGCCCAGGACATCCAGAACATGGTCAGAGACCTGCTAAAACCGAAAAGGGTGTCAGTTCACCAATGCACTCGAGTTCTGGGAAAAATGGTGGCGGCCTACGAGGCCATTCCCTTCGGAAGGTTCCATGCAAGGACTTTTCAATGGGACCTTCTGGACAAGTGGTCCGGGTCCCATCTGCACTTACATCGGAAAATAACTCTGTCCCCAAGGGCCAGAGTGTCTCTCCTGTGGTGGTTGCAAAGTGCTCACCTGCTGGAGGGTCGCCGGTTCGGAATTCAGGACTGGATCCTGGTAACCACGGACGCGAGCCTCTGAGGATGGGGAGCAGTCACCCAGGGAAGAAATTTTCAGGGACTATGGTCAGACCAGGAGTCCTGTCTACACATCAATGTGTTGGAACTCAGGGCCATTTGCAACGGCCTTCGACAAGCGGAGAGTCTTCTTCTAAACCTACCGGTTGTGATTCAATCAGACAATGTCACAGCAGTGGCTCATGTGAACCGCCAAGGCGGGACAAGAAGCAGAGTCGTGATGGTGGAAGCCACCAGGATTCTTCGCTGGGCGGAAAATCATGTAAGCGCTCTGTCGGCTGTCTTCATTCCGGGAGTGGACAACTGGGAAGCAGACTTCCTCAGCAAACACGATCTCCATCCAGGAGAGTGGGGACTTCATCAAGAAGTCTTTGCAGACATAACACGTCTTTGGGGAACTCCTCAAATAGACATGATGGCGTCACGCCTCAACAAAAAGCTTCGGAGGTATTGTGCCAGGTCTTGGGACCCTCAGGCAGTGGCAGTAGACGCTCTGATAACACCGTGGGTGTTCAAATCGGTCTACGTGTTTCCTCCTCTTCCTCTCATCACAAAGGTGTTGAGGATCATAAGACAAAGAAGAGTACAGACGATACTCGTTGTCCCAGACTGGCCTCGAAGGGCCTGGTACTCAGATCTACAAGAGATGCGCACAGGAGATCCCTGGCCTCTTCCTCTGAGGGAAGACCTGTTGCAACAGGGGCCCTGTGTATTTCAGGACTTACCGCGGTTACGTTTCACGGCATGGCGGTTGAACGCAGAATCCTAGCGAAAAAGGGGATTCCGGAAGAGGTCATCCCTACGTTAATAAAGGCTAGGAAGGAGGTGACGGTTAAGCATTATCACCGTATCTGGCGAAAGTATGTGTCTTGGTGTGAGACCAAGAATGCACCTACGGAAGATTTTCATCTGGGTCGTTTTCTCCACTTCCTACAGACAGGAGTGGATATGGGCCTGAAATTAGGCTCTGTTAAGGTTCAGATTTCGGCCCTCTCGATTTTCTTTCAGAAGGAATTGGCTTCTCTTCCAGAAGTCCAGACGTTTGTAAAGGGAGTGCTACACATCCAGCCTCCTTTTGTGCCTCCAGTGGCACCGTCGGACCTGAACGTGGTGTTGCAGTTCCTAAAATCACACTGGTTTGAACCCCTTAACAAGGTTGAGTTGCACTTTCTTACTTGGAAGGTGGTCATGTTGTTGGCCTTGGCATCAGCAAGGCGAGTATCAGAATTGGCGGCTTTGTCACACAAAAGCCCCTACTTGATTTTCATGTGGATCGAGCTGAATTGAGGACACGTCCGCAATTTTTTCCTAAGGTGGTTTCTTCATTCCATGTGAATCAACCTATTGTAGTGCCTGTGGCTACAAGTGACCTGGAGGATTCCGGATCCCTGGACGTAGTCAGGGCCTTAAAGATTTATGTAGCCAGGACGGCTAGAATTAGGAAAACAGAGGCTCTGTTTGTCCTGTATGCGGCCAATACGATTGGCGCACCTGCTTCGAAGCAGACTATTGCTCGCTGGATCTGTAATACAATTCAGCAGGCTCACTCTACGGCTGGATTGCCGGTACCAAATTCGGTTAAGGCCCATTCCACTAGGAAGGTGGGCTCTTCTTGGGTGGCTGCCTGAGGTGTCTCGGCATTACAACTTTGCCGAGCGGCGACTTGGTCGGGGTCAAACACTTTTGCTAAATTCTACAAGTTTGATACCCTGGCTGATGAGGACCTAGCGTTTGCTCAGTCGGTGCTGCAGAGTCATACGCACTCTCCCGCCCGATTGGATGCTTTGGTATAAACCCCATGGTCCTTACGGAGTCCCCAGTATCCTCTAGGACGTAAGAGAAAATAAGATTTTAAACCTACCGGTAAATCTATTTCTCCTAGTCCGTAGAGGATGCTGGGCGCCCGTCCCAGTGCGGAAACTCTGCAAGACTTGTATATAGTTGTTGCTTACATAAGGGTTATGTTACAGTTGAAATCGTTCTTGGACCGTTACTGTTGTTGTTCATATGGTTAACTGGTTATGTATGATCCAGGTTACATGGTATGATTGGTGTGGGCTGGTATGACTCTTGTCCTTGGATTTCTGAATCCTGCCTGGTATTGTCCATCTCCTCTGGGCACAGTTCTCTAACTGAGGTCTGGAGGAGGGGCATAGAGGCAGGAGCCAGTGCACACCCATAGTCAAAGTTCTTTTTAGGTGCCCTGTCTCCTGCGGAGCCCGTCTATACCCCATGGTCCTTACGGAGTCCTCAGCATCCTCTACGGACTAGGAGAAATAGATTTACCGGTAGGTTTAAAATCTTATTTTTACAACCAGGACCGACTCAAAGGGCCCGAGGCTGGTTATGCTTAGGAGGGGCGACCCCACGCATTTTTTTTCAGGGTTTTTTAAACACTTTTGTGCCGTCCATGAAGTCGAATTCAGGACGCACACTATCGTCAATCGGTCCGTTTTTCGACAGCGGGACTGTCGAATCCGTTTTTTATTGAATATGTAGAATTCGGGTCCCCGCGGGAGGGTGTCTGACTGTTGAATTGTGTCGAATTAAAAAACGGTCGAATTGCAGCCGGAATTCGACCACAATTGCATATACCCCTAAGTCTGAAATCCCTCTCTCCATGCTATTAATGTTGAATTAGGTCTCCTTCCTCTGTCTGAAGTAGTTTATATTATTTTGTATCCAGTGCTTGTACAATAATGATACTTCCCGATAAATTGTATCTTTACTAGACACAATGTAGCCTCCTTACTGCCAGCAACCCTCCAGTAGGAATGGAAAAAACTCTGATATCTCCCTTGTTATTAATCACACATACATACCTCCCAACATGACCCTCTCCAGGAGGGACAGAGTGCTCTGCTCCTGGACTTCCCTCTTAATAAAAAATTGCCTCACCTGTGGTGAAACACCTTTCTTATCCACTAACCTGTTCAACACAGGTGCCAAACGAAGAGATAAGTCCAGAAGCAGAGCATCGTGTCCCTCCTGGAGGGGGTCATGTTGGGAGGTATGCACATATATGTATACATATAGGGGTATATGCAATTGTGGTCGAATTCCCGAAAATGTCGAAAAACGGGACATTTTCGCCAAAAAAAACATGTCGAATTGGATTTGTCAATGCAATACACTACTTTTCGACAAAATATCTTCCGTTCCAGACTCGACTTTTTGCAAATCGACATTTTCAAAATTCGACATGTCTGCAATGGTCAAAATGCGGCTTTTCGACAAAAGTATATTCAATTGAAGAATGACGATTCGACAACAGTGCTTTTCGACAGCAAATTCGTAATTTTCAGTCCGCCTCACTTTGCTGGCGGGATCTAATAAAAAAAATTTAAAACATGTTTTTCTTTTCTTTTTGGATTGCTAATAGCATATCTATTTATATTTGAAGGGATTATCTACTTGGTTTGTCTTTTTTTGACTCACAAGTATTATTTAATTGACTTTTTAAAAGAATATTTTTTTCTTCACTCTGCTGAGAGAAATGATTCCACAGTTTTACCCAGGATACACTTCTGCAAAGCCCCTCCTATCTCCTCACTCCCGGTTTTTTGAGACTAGGGAGAAGGAGCCATTACAGTCAGCTCTCTTGTGGAATCGTTTTTTTAGGACAATCCCTGCGTTTTAACTCATTTATATCCTATTTTTGTACTGACTACAATAATGGAGCCTTTTTCTGACCAGATTGTGATGTTCATGCTGGCTGCAAGCATGGAGAAAGAAAGGGTTGGTGGACATCAGGATCAAGGTCAGCAAATATCTGCATTGGGTGAGCCAGTATTGCGGGTTTCATTTCCACGTCCACGCCAGTATCTCACTAGGCGTGAACTGGAGGATCTCAGCGAGTTCGAGGTGATTCAAAATTATCGCTTATCGACTCGCGACATATATTCGCTGTACGCTCTGTTGGAGGCCGACCTGGAACCTCGGGCACGGACCAATCGCGCAGTCAGCGGTTTCCAGAAACTGGTGGCTACGTTACATTTTTTGACGTCAGGCACATTCCAGCCTACACTGTCTCAAACATGCGGTTTTTCACAGTCGACACTGTCGCGCTGTATAACCCAGGTCATTAGGGCTTTCCGCAAATTGACGATCCAGTTCATCACATTTCCAGAGACGGACAGCGGATGTCGTGAGATCAAATTAGGCTTTTTTACCTAATACAATTTTCCCAATGTTCTGGGCGCGATTGACTGTACCCACGTGCAGATCAGACCGCCACGGAATTCGGAAGAATGTTTTCGGAACCGAAAACATTTCCATTCCATGAATGTACAGGCGGTCTGTGATGTCAACATGAAATTTTTGAATATTTTTGTGGGATTTCATGGATCGTCTCACGACTCCTTCATCCTAAGTCAGTCATCGCTGTTTGAGAAGTTCGAAACAGGAAACATGCCGGGTGGCTGGCTGTTAGGTATTTATTTAAATTGTTTTTATTTTTTTATTTTTTTTTATTTTTTTTAAATTTATTTATTTATTTTTATATTACCCACCATTTTTTTCTTTTCCATAGGCGACGCGGGTTATCCCAACAAATCGTGGCTCTTGACCCCATTGTCTAATCCTGTTGGTAGAGCAGAAAAACGTTACCAAGAGACACACAAAGCATCGAGGCAAATAATTGAACGTGCCTTCGGTGTACTTAAAAGCCGGTTTAGATGTTTAGACACTTCCGGTGGTGCTCTTTTGTATTCACCGGGAAAGGTTTGCGGCATGGTAAATGCATGTTGTATTTTACACAACATATGTGTCGCAAACCATTTGCCGGTGACTCTTCGTTGCAGTGCTTTCCGACGCGGGAACCGTTCTTCTGCTCTACCGGTGGGTATGGACGAAGGAGATGATTCCCGACGAACATTGATCCAAAGCTTTTTTTCCACTGCCTGTGAGTATACTTGTAACATTTGTATTATCGTGTAAACTGAGATTGTAATATTCTAAAAAAAATCTTTATTTATGTATTTCAGAGTTTTACGTCCTGTTGACGCACCTTCCCAGGCCTTTTTTCCAAGTTTCGTCCTATTGACGACCTGTTACCCCGTTTTCTCCTGTTGTTGGGTTGCCACAAATATTGGACCCGTTATCCAAATGTTCCATGGGCGACCTACTTGTGATGTGGACCCGAACCTCCGCCATGTAGCAGACAACCCCCCTCAGGTGAGATGTATTGCCCAAAACTGCCTCTTGTCCAAGTCACCCCGGCGTGTCCCAAGTGCAGCCCTCCGGCATTTGCAAAACTGCACATCCAATCATGCCCTGACAGCAATGCTTACGCTGCGTCAGGGAATGTTTGGATGTGTAGTTACTAGTTACGCAAGTGCCGGAGGGTTGCATTTGGGGCCGCTGTAACCTGCTTGTGTCGTGTTGCTTGTACCTTTTCCTTTTCCATAGAAGGGTGACACTATTACCAATAGCTGGAATCTCATACTATTCTCTTCCACAGGTCTTGCGGAGTATCCTTCCCAAGTGGCGTGGATGTGAAGAGACACGACATTTCCCCTGATGTTCCATGGGCGACCTACTTGTGATGTGGACCTGACCCTCCGCCATGTAGCAGACAACCCCCCTCAGGTGAGATGTATTGCCCAAAACTCCCTCTTGTCCAAAGTCACCCCAGGATGTCCAAAGTGCAGCCCTCCGGCAATTGCAAAACTGCACATCCAATCATGCCCTGACAGCAATGCTTACGCTGCGTCAGGGAATGTTTGGATGTGTAGTTACGCAAGTGCTGGAGGGTTGCATTTGGGGCCGCTGTAACCTGCTTGTGTTGTGTTGCTTGTACCTTTTCCTTTTCCATAGAAGGGTGACACTATTACCAATAGCTGGAACCTCATACTATTCTCTTCCACAGGTCTTGCGGAGTTTCCTTCCCAAGTGGCTTGAATCCTCATGGATGAAAAGGGACACGACAGTTCCCCTGCTGTACCATGGGCGACCTAACACAATACCACTGCATCTCATATTTAACATTGTATTTACTAATAATTTAAATAAAAACCACAGAAAACTTCTCATTTTAAAAATTTATTGAAGAAATATATATAAATTGTATTTTATTTTTGAAATAAAAAATGAAATGTAATAAAACAAAAAAGTAGTTTGTTCTTCTTTACATTCTTTTCTTGTGTAGATATCTGTGGGGGGAAAAACATATTAAGTAAAGACACTAATGATGTCATGTTCATTCCTTTCCCAAGAACATTTGTGTAACCACACAGCCCAGCATGACCCATTGCTGGGTTGTGTGGTTCCACAAAGGCAGGCGGTCCAAAGTGGAATAGTGGTGTCAGTGGTCAGCACTTTGACACGCCTGCACTTGTGGAACCACACAGCCCAGCATGACCCATTGCTGGGTTGTGTGGTTCCACAAAGGCAGGCGGTCCAAAGTGGAATAGTGGTGTCAGTGGTCAGCACTTTGACATGCCTGCACTTGTGGAACCACACAGCCCAGCATGACCCATTGCTGGGTTGTGTGGTTCCACAAAGGCAGGCGGTCCAAAGTGGAATAGTGGTGTCAGTGGTCAGCACTTTGACACGCCTGCACTTGTGGAACCACACAGCCCAGCATGACCCATTGCTGGGTTGTGTGGTTCCACAAAGGCAGGCGGTCCAAAGTGGAATAGTGGTGTCAGTGTTGAGCACTTTGACACGCCTGCACTTGTGGAACCACACAGCCCAGCATGACCCATTGCTGGACTGTGTGGTTCCACAAAGGCAGGCGGAACAAAGTGGAATAGTGGTGTCAGTGGTCAGCACTTTGACACGCCTGCACTTGTGGAACCACACAGCCCAGCATGACCCATTGCTTGGTTGTGTGGTTCCACAAAGGCAGGCGGTCCAAAGTGGAATAGTGGTGTCAGTGGTGAGCACTTTGACACGCCTGCACTTGTTGAACCACACAGCCCAGCATGACCCATTGCTGGGCTGTGTGGTTCCACAAAGGCAGGCGGTCCAAAGTGGAATAGTGGTGTCAGTGGTCAGCACTTTGACACGCCTGCACTTGCGGAACCACACAGCCCAGCATGACCCATTGCTGGGTTGTGTGGTTCCACAAAGGCAGGCGGTCCAAAGTGGAATAGTGGTGTCAGTGGTCAGCACTTTGACACGCCTGCACTTGTGGAACCACACAGCCCAGCATGACCCATTGCTGGGCTGTGTGGTTCCACAAGGGCAGGCGGTCCAAAGTTTCTTAAATATATACATTGAAACATTGCTTTACTCACCTTGGTACGCACAACACGTACTATGCCGTCCACTTCAATTTTCCATCCAATCCTATGAATAAGCCAAAAACAAACACTAGTGAATAGTAAATTCACACAACAGTGAAAGCCTTTTGTACACCAATACAAAAAGGATTTTTTTTGGTAAAAAAAAAAGGGTATCAGAATAGCTCTTTGGCCCATCATACATGTAGCCACAAGGAGCTTTCATCCGGTACCACACGCGCCCGCATACATGCCCGCGCATGTATGCCTAGACATAAAGCTCCTTGGTAGTACCCGGTCACGGGTGGGGGAGCCCAACACATATAAAACAATAGTAAGAAAAAAAAAAAACTAATGGGAGGGGGAGAAAGGGATACATGAAAAACATAACAGTAAATAAAACAATACGACCGGGCTTATGGTGGTTGTCCGTCCGGATCCTCGTCTTCCTCCTGATGGGGCGTCGATGCCCTGGGCGGCTGGGGAGTGGGTTGACTTGGCCTCGGTGCCCGTACTGGTGTAGATGTTGCGGCCGGTGTTGGTGGTGGAGGCATCTGGTGGGTGGGGTACATCCCTGTATATCCTTGGTACAGCTGTGACCGTCTATACCAGGATGGTGGTGGAGGAAGGGAAGGAGGCGTCCATGTGGCTTGTGATGGCGGAAGTGGTGGATCACCAGCGTGTTGATGAGCTGGCTCTGGGAGCTTATCGTACATCATCTGCAGTGTGGTTGCGATGATCTGTTGGCTGGCTGCCGAATGTCGTTGGCTCTCCGACATGTTGTCAACGCTGTGTGCCAGACATGATGTGTTCTCCACCAGCCCGTTCATGGATGTGGCCAGAATGTGAAGGATGTCCATAGTCTCCCTGTGATCTTCTCTTCTGGTCTTTTGCATTTCGGCCGTGCTGTCGGCATGAGCCTTTTGCATTTGAGCCAGACCGTTTGCCATCTTCTCCATTGTCCTCTCAATGGCGTCCAGTCTGGTTCCAACGACACTCGTGTAAGTATCCTGGCGGGAAGTAATCTGGGATGCCAGGGTGTGTACCCTCTGAACATTTGAGGGATCCTGCCCTTCCTGTACGTCGGCCACCAATTGCATTTGTGCAGCTGAAAAGAAAATTAGAAATTATTATACACATTCATACATTTGTTTGAAGGCTCACAATTCGATATTTACTTACACAGGGATGTAGAAACAGCAGGCTGCTGCACTTCCACCTCGTCATCCTCTGACGAATCCTGTAGGAGATCCGGCCTGTAGAAGGGACCAATCCCCGATGCAAGTCCTCTGCTGGTCCGTGGCACCTCTGTTTGCAATAGAAAAAAAATGAAAGCTAATAAACTATACAAAACTGGTGCAACCCCCCCACCCCCCCAAAAAGTAAATACAAACCTTCTCCATCCTGAGGTGCCGCTGCTCCAGGAGCTTCGCTTGTCCTCAATTCTGTAGACTTTTCAAGGGTCCGGCTGGATACTTCTGCACGGCTGTCTTCAAACCCAAGAAAAGTCTCATCCGTTAACCCTGTAGACTCAAACAGTTCGGGTGATGGGTCCACAAGGGTAGTGTCTTGTTGAGGCTCTTCGGTCACAGTCCCAGAGCTCCTGGAGAGATGACGATCTGGTGATGGCCTGCGCGCAGGAGATGTAGTTTGGCGCCCATCTGGTGGTGTGGTCGCCGACGGTGTCTGGCGCACAGGTGACGTTCTGCGCGCTGTCTGGCGCGCAGGTGATGGTATAAGAGGGTGACGACGGTGCGTGTAGTGCCTGCTGCCGTGCAGGTGTAGGTTCACCACTTACCGGGCGCCGCAATCTCTCACCTTCAGGTTCCCGGAACCTTCAATGGACCTGGCTGGAATTCCTCCGTCGGACCCGGACACGACGACCTAGGAGGAAGGAGATTGCTGAGTGCTGTCCTCCTGACTGTCGACCGAAACGCCCTCCGGAGCCGAGGAAAATAGTGTTTTCGGGCTAGGTGAGGGTCATCCCAGGCGTCCACCTAAGAGCCCGAATTTCACCTATTGGCACTCTCGCACCAGGTGGAAATTCTACCTTGCACCGGCGTGCAAGGCTCACCGTTCGCCGTGAAGGAAGGGAGACAGATAGGGACACACAGACAGATGTTACTCACCGTCCTACTTCTTGTACTCTGATCTTCTCCACTTACAGGTCCCTGTAAGGAGGCAAAGAGAGAAACAGCCGTGCAGGGCCTAACCCTAATCTAGTGTGCATCCGCTACACTAGCTGCATAACAAAGCCCTCATACTGGCTCAAGTGTAAGTGGTGCAACACAAACTATGCACAAACTCTAAAACAACAATTTGCCCTGCATGGTAACAACACACACATCAGAGTACAACATCAAACGGTGCTGTTCCTTTAAGTCTCTACCTACCACTGGAAGGGGGTGGGCGCCACACAGCCTGCCCACCTCCTGTACACTTACTTCTGTGAGCTCGGGTC
Organism: Pseudophryne corroboree; assembly: GCF_028390025.1. Classification (NCBI taxonomy): domain Eukaryota; kingdom Metazoa; phylum Chordata; class Amphibia; order Anura; family Myobatrachidae; genus Pseudophryne; species Pseudophryne corroboree. The sequence goes on along the minus strand of NC_086445.1, from coordinate 692,459,464 downwards.
AAGCGGACCTGCCTACCTAATCACCTCAGGGTGGCCAGGGCACCTTTATTCACCACGGGGGAGCCGCTTATCACCTGGGCCTATTGCCCCCAATTTGCACACAGGCCGTAGGCCTGACTTCCCCCATGGGCCTAGCGCCCGCCTAACTCGCCGCTCGTTGGGTGACCTGGGCCTAGTACCCAGTGTCACCTTATATCCACCTAATTGCCAAAATACACTAGGGCCTAATGCCCTCTAATGCCCACAGGCCTATTGCTTGATATGCCACCGGGCCTAGTGCCCGCCTATCGTGGTGCGGAGGTGGCTTGGGCCTAACGCCCAAACCCCCTAATGGGTATGTTGCCCCCTTTCCTCCGAACCGGGCCACGGGCCGGGGGGGAACCCCGACTACGCGCGGCCTCGGACCCAGAGGACCCGATCAAATGTACCCACAGGCCGGAAGGGCCTGACTTTACCCACGGGCCTAATGCCCGAACACCCGGTGGTCTAGGGAGGAATCACCCTACAAGAGGGTGGTGCAGGCCCAAGGCCTCTTACCCGCCTCGACGGGAGAGGCTGCAGAGGGGAGCTTCGTCAGCTCTTTTGCTTCCCTCTCTCTGCAGCACTCTCCGCCGGACCTCCGCTGCTGGACTCCTGGCTCCGTCTCTTCTGCCTTCTCCGTGCCGTCTGCCGTCTTCCTTCTTCGCTGGTCCTTCGGCCTCCTCCGGCGCCGCTGCTCCTGGTCTTCTGCAGCTGTCTTCTGGAGCTCTTCCCTGCTCCGGCTCCGGCGCGAAACTGAGCTCCGCCGCCGCCCAGCGCCTGATATAAGCTGCTGGGAGGAGGCGGAGCCATGACGCGGCGGACTCCGATTGGTCAGCTGCGGCGGACTCCGATTGGTCCGCCGCGGCGAGCACTGATTGGCCCGCCGCGGCGACTCCTCATTGGGCGCCAAGCCGCGAGCCGCGATTGGCTCGCGTCCGGCGCCCAGCTCAAATCCTGAGGCGCTGATTGGAGGAACTTGGATCCTCTCGGATCCCAGTTCCTCCGTGCCCCGGCCCGACCGCCGCGCCGCCGCCCGCTGCCGCCTCACAATGGTCTGCGCGCTGACGACGTCTGGCGCGCAGGTGACTTTCTGCGCGATGATGATGTGTGGCGCGCAGGTGATGATCTGCGCGCTCCCGATGCTTGCTGCGCAGGTGATGGTCCACGCGCTGCTGTTGATGCCTGCTGCGCAGGTGATGGTCCTCGCGCTGGCGATGTCCTGCGTGCAGGTGATGTCCTCTGGGCAGGTGTGTCTGTGGAAAAAAAAACACATTAGCAAATACAAAAAAAAAAAGATTTAGTACAGCTCATCTGAATGTATTCTTACCATCAGGCCTCCTTTTGGACTGCTTGTCTCCCGCCATCTTCCGTCTTCTGGGCGGTTCTTCCTCCTCGGGAAAGCCAGCAGGACGGCTAGAGTCCACACCTCCGCGAACTCCTTCGACCATGGCAGGGTTCATGCGCCTTCTAATAACGTTCTCCTAGGGTAGCCACTTCAGATTGAGAGCCGGACCACCTCCCGTAGCTGTCTCATGTCGGCGCTGAATCCCCATCTTCTTCTTGGTCTGTCTGCGGCAATCACTGTACCTCTTCATGCAGTTTCTGGTGCTCCGGCGGTTTCCAGATACTGCAGTGACTTGTCTCGCAATGGCATCCCAGATGTTTCGCTTGGTCTTAGCTGCTGTGGTCTGTGCCCTTGGTCCATACAGAACGTCGTAGGACCTGTCGACGCCATCCACTAGGGCACAGTTTTCCGCCTCAGTGTATCTGGGTCCACGCGGCTTCTTCTGTCCTGCATCTTCAACAGAGGCTTCCTCCTCCGACTGCTCCTCTGGCTGGCTTCTTGCCTTTAGGGATAAAACAAAACAAAACATGCATTTACTAAGATCGGTATGTACCTGTGAGTGTCAGTATCCCTGGCAGTGCGCAAAGATACCTGTAGGTGTTCATGGCAGTGCGCAAACTAGGGTGTGTCAAGTTGGATGCTATTGTCTGCAGGTGTTGTCAGTATTTACCTTTCTAGGCTTTTTCTTTTTCTTTGACTTCTCCATTTGGTCCCTTGACGACCGCGGCTGGTCACTGCCTGGTCGGTCGTATCCTCCTCCTGGGTCGGCTCCCACTCCTCGTTGCTATGCAGGGACAGTTCTTCTGAGGGGTGGGGGGAAGGGGGGGGGGGATCGGGCCTGCCTGTCCCTGGACATCTCTGTTGTAAAAAGAAAAAATATATATTTTTACAAATTTAACACACATTACAAAATTACATGCAACCACACGTCATGCTGCTGGGACCCTAGTTCTCAAGCAGGACCAAACACACATTAAAAAAAAAAAAAGAATAGAAAGAAAAAACAGCCAAATAAGCCAAAACCCCCGTACAAGCATCCCTGCACATACTGGAGGTCAACAATGGCTGACAAACACAAAATGGCTGACACACACAAAATGGCTGACACACACAGTCACCCCAAACAAGCCAAAAAGCATTCCTGCACATGCTGAAGGTACACCAGTGCTAAAATAGGAGCAAAAAAACATGTTTGGCAAACAAACGACATGACATGTCGACCGCATGGCCGACACAAACTTGCTCCAAGTCACCCCAAACAAGTCAAAAAGCATCCCTGCACATGCTGGAGGTACACCAGTGCTAAAATAGGAGCAAAAAAACATGTTTGGCAAACAAACGACATGACATGTCGACCGCATGGCTGGCAAACTTGCTCCAAGTCACCCCAAACAAGCCAAAAAGCATCCCTGCACATGCTGGAGGTACACCAGCGCTAAAATAGGAGCAAAAAAACATGTTTGGCAAACAAACGACATGACATGTCGACCGCATGGCCGACAAACTTGCTCCAAGTCACCCCAAACAAGCCAAAAAGCATCCCTGCACATGCAGGAGGTCCACCAGCGCTAAAATAGGAGCTAATAAACATGTTTGGCAAACAAACGACATGACATGTCGACCGCATGGCCGACACAAACTTGCTCCAAGTCACCCCAAACAAGCCAAAAAGCATCCCTGCACATGCTGGAGGTACACCAGTGCTAAAATAGGAGCAAAAAAACATGTTTGGCAAAACAAACGACATGACATGTCGACCGCATGGCTGGCAAACTTGCTCCAAGTCACCCCAAACAAGCCAAAAAGCATCCCTGCACATGCTGGAGGTACACCAGTGCTAAAATAGGAGCAAAAAAACATGTTTGGCAAACAAACGACATGACATGTCGACCGCATGGCCGACACAAACTTGCTCCAAGTCACCCCAAACAAGCCAAAAAGCATCCCTGCACATGCTGGAGGTACACCAGTGCTAAAATAGGAGCAAATAAACATGTTTGGCAAACAAACGACATGACATGTCGACCGCATGGCTGGCAAACTTGCTCCAAGTCACCCCAAACAAGCCAAAAAGCATCCCTGCACATGCTGGAGGTACACCAGTGCTAAAATAGGAGCAAACAAACCTGTTTTGGCAAACAAACGACATCACATTTCGACCACATTGATACCGACACGCACTAAAATCACCCCAAACAAGACAAAAAACATCCCTGCACATGCTGGAGGTACACCAATGCAAAAGCATGACCCAAAAAATAATTTTAAGGAAGAAAAAAAAAACCGTGAAAAACTACCCCAAAACACAAAACTCCCCCCAAAAATGCAGCAATACAAGCAGGAGCTATACACATACCTGCACACATATATATACATACCCCAAACACCCCAAAGACATACCCCAAACACCCCATATACACCTCATGGCAACCCCCACTACACAAACACATACATGCAACCAGAGGCGTATCTAGCATGGGGCGAGCAGGGCACGTGCCCTGGGCGCCGTGGCAGCCCCAACAGAGGGGGGCGCCACCGGCACCTGCACGGCCTGCTCGCCCCATCGGACAGGGATTCCGCCGGCGCTACCCGCGGCGCTCTCCCTGTCTCCCCGGCTGCTGTGCCTGTCACACTGGACAGGCAGCGGCAGCCAGGAGCCTCCCCCTACTCCCCCCCCCTGCAAAGTGTACAGTGCGCGCGTGCGCGTTCGCGGAGGTACGCGCGCGCGAGTGCGTGGCCTCAGAAGTGCAGGTGAGTGCCAAGCGGGGTTTATACTTTCTTGTCTGGAGAGGAGAGGAGAGGAGAGGAGAGGAGAGGGGAGGGAAGGGGAGGGGGGTGCGGGACAGTATGTGTGTGTGTGTTAATTGTGTGTGTGTGGGACAGTGTGTGTGTGTTAATTGTGTGTGTGTGTGTGTGTGTGTGACAGTTTGAGTGTGTGTTAATTGTATGTGTGTGTGTGAAAGTGTGCATGTGTGTTAATTGTGTGTGTGTGGGACAGTGCGTGTGTTAATTGTGTGTGTGTGGGGGACAGTGTGTGTGTGTGTTAATTGTGTGTGTGTGGGACAGTGTGCGTGTGTTAATTGTGTGTGTGTGTGGGACAGTGTGCGTGTGTGATAATTGTGTGTGTGTGGGACAGTGTGCGTGTGTGTTAATTGTGTGTGGGACAGTGTGCCTGTGTGTTAATTGTGTGTGTGTGGGACAGTGTGCGTGTGTGTTAATAGTGTGTTTGTGGGACAGAGTGCGTGTGTGTTAATTGTGTGTGTGTTAATTGTGTGTGTGTGGGACAGTGTGAGTGTGTGTTAATTGTGTGTGTGTTTAGGACAGTGTGCGTGTGTGCTAATTGTGTGTGCGTGTGTGTTAATTGTGTGTGTGTGTGTGGGACAGTGTGTGTGTGTGTGTTAATTGTGTGTGTGTGGGACAGTGTGCCTGTGTGTTAATTGTGTGTGGGTGGGACAGTGTGCGTGTGTGTTAATTGTGTGTGTGTGGGACAGTGTGCGTGTGTGTTAATTGTGTGTGTGTGTGTGTGGGACAGTGTGCGTGTGTGTTAATTGTGTGCGTGTGTGTGGGACAGTGCAAGTGTGTGTTAATTGTGTGTGTGTGTTAATTGTGTGTGGGACAGTGTGAGTGTGTTAATTGTGTGTGTGTGGGACAGTGCGTGTGTGTTAATTGTGTGTGTGTGGGACAGTATGCGTGTGTGTTAATTGTGTATGTGTGGGACAGTGTGCGTGTGTGTTAATTGACAGGGACACCACTGACAGGGACACCACCCCCATGTCAGCGAGGCACCTGTGATTGGACAGCGGATCCAGTGCTGGATCCGCTTGTCCAAACACCCACACGCGGCGTTGGAGGAGACGGGTCCCGGCGGTGAGTGGCGTCTGCAGTGTGCGCCCCTTCCCCCATCCTCCTCCGCTGCGGACAGGAGCGGTGTTGTGCGGCTCTCCCCTTCCTCCGTCGGCTCCGTCCTCCCGCTGACAGGAGCGGCGGTGTGCGGCTCTCCCCCTCCTCCGCCGGCTCCGTCCTCCCGGCGTGGCCCTGCAGTGTGTGCGGCTCTCCCCAGCAGCAGCAGGTTAGTCTCTCTCTCTCTCTCTCTCTCTCTCTCTCTCTCTCTCTCTCTCTCTCTCTCCCCCTCCCCTCTCTCTCTCTCTCTCTCTCTCCTCCTGTGGATTGAAGTTTGTAAGTATAATTTTCATTTTTACAGGTGCCCCTATTGGATTCTACTGGACAAGTGGACGTGATCGGCGTGGGATGTAGGTAAGTAATCTGTCTCTCATTTTTACAGGTACCCCTATTGGATTCTACTGGACAAGTGGACGTGACCGGCGTGGGATGTAGGTAAGTATGTGTGAGTGTGTAAGTGTGTTTTAATAAATTTTTACTGTCACGGTGTGTGAGTTGTGTTTTTATTTGGGTATTTTTTCTGTTGTAGAACTACAGGTACCAGCGGGCCCATTATTTCCCCGCATGCTGGTACTTGAGGTTCTCCAAGTACCAGCAAGCGGGGGAGGCTTGCTGTGCCTTGTAGTTCCACAACAAAAAACAATATTCTTTTTTTTTTTTACACACATGGCTATCAGCCTCCCATCCACCGCCCACGGATGGGGGGGACAGCCTCGGGCTTCACCCCTGGCCCTTGGGTGCCTGGAGGGGGGGTGACCCCTTAATTTAAGGGGTCCCCACTCCTCCAGGGAATCCCGGCCAGTGGTGACTAGTTGGGGGGGTAATGCCACGGCCGCAGGGACCTACATAAATGTTTCCCCCAGCTGTGGCATTATGTCCCTGGCTAGTGGAGCCCGGTGCTGGTTTTAAAAATACGGGGGACCCCTACATCTTTTGTCCCCCGTATTTTTGGAACCAGGACCGGGTTAAGAGCCCGATGCTGGTTGTCTAAATACGGGGAACCCCTGTCCAATTTTTCCCCAGTATTTAAACAACCATGACCGGCTCAAAGAGCCCGAGGCTGGTTATACTTAGGAGGGGGGACCTCACGCATTTTTTTTTACATTTTTTTTAACCCATTCAGACCCTTCTCCATTAAGTTAATGGAAGCCCTGGACAACAAAATAGCATTCATGTCCTCCTCCCACTCCCTTCCCAGTCCCAAACACTAATTATTATTTTTTTCTATAAAAATGTACAATATATCACAAGTATGATGAGCAGGCAGGCAGCGGGCATTGGCGGCATCGGACTGAGATACAAATTAGTGGCAGAGGGCTGGGTCAGTTGATGGTGGGCGAGTTTGTAAGCCATTGGTGGTGGCAGCGGGCATTGGCACAGAGGCAGTAACGGGCATTGGCTCGGTGGTGGTAGGGGTCATCGGCAGGATTCGGCAGACATTATGGCTGTAGTGCCTCACCGCACGTCACTGACCTCACCGCACGCCACTGGTGTGTGGGACAGTGTGCGTGTGTGTTAAGTTTGTAAGCCATTGGTGGTGGCAGCGGGCATTGGCTCAGAGGCAGTAACGGGCATTGGGTCGGTGGCGGTAGGGGTCATCGGCAGGATTCGGCGGACATTATGGCTGTAGTGCCTCACCAGCCACTGACCTCACCGCACGCCACTGGTGTGTGGGACAGTGTGCGTGTGTGTTAATTGTGTGTGTGTGGGACAGTGTGAGTGTGTGTACATTTTTGCAGTCCAGTGTGTGTGGGGGAGGGGAAAGTATGAGAATGTGTGTGTAGTCTGAGTGGGTGGGTGTGTGTGGGGTTTGGGGGTGGACAGTCTGTGTGTGTGTAATCTACAGTGTGTGTGTGTGTGTGTGTGTGTGTGTGTGTGTGTGTGTGTGTGTGTGTGTGTGTGTGTGTGTGTGTGTGTGTGTAAGTAAGGGGGAGGGGCAGTCTGTGTGTGTGGGCGGGATGTACTAATGACCATTTACCGAAGAGGGATATGTATTAAACCACGGGCATGGAGATGCCCTTCTCACTCACCATCCAGCTGGGTGAGCGAGCCGGGCAGGTGGAAAATCAGCAGCAGGGGCAGCATGCCGGATATCAGCAGCCGAGGGTGGGGGCTGTAAGGCAGGTGCGGAGCCCAAAGCCGGAGATCAGCAGCATGTTGACCGGCAATAAGCAGCTTCTGCTTCCGCGTTCAACATGCTGCCGATCTCTGGCTTTGGGCTACGCAGGGTTCGGGGGATGGGTGTCCTCTACTGGTGTACTGCAGCTCCGGGGGTGCGGGCTCCGGAGGCTTTCAGCACTGTTGAATATCCAGCTGCCTCAAGTATGTACAGCCCGCACCCTCTGCTGCTGATATCCGGCATGCTGCTGCTGGCTGTCCCCCCGCCCGGCTCGGCTACACAGCTGTATGGTGAGAAGGGCATCTCAGTTCCCGAGGTTTAACACATATGCCTCAGTAAATGGCCTCTGCGGTAAACGATACTAATGCTTACCGTGACAGTAACAGCGGGGAGGACGGCGCACATCGGGATCCTGCAGCAGGAAAGAAGAACCCATTCGGAGTGCAGCAGACCACACTGAAAAGGGTGCATACCCGGTGCGATGCTCTGCATCCCGGGTGGTGCCGAAGATGTGGAGTGTCGGAGGTGGCAGAAGCGCCGCAGCTTGGGGTGAGAAACCGCTGCAGCCCTTCTGCTGCTAAACTATGCAATTAGTCTATTAAGGGGGTGGGCTCCCCTCACCATAGTGCCCCACAGGCCTTGTTAATTCTGGGGGTAGGATCCCCTCACTCTATAATGTGAATTTTGGCTCATATCATGTGCTGTAACGTGAATTTTGGCTCATACCGTGTGCTATAATGTGAATTTCGGCTCATACCGTGTGGGGTAATGTGAATTTTGGCTCATACCTTGTGCTATAATGTGAATTTCGGCTCATACCGTGTGGGGTAATGTGAATTTTGGCTCATACCGTGTGCTGTAATGTGAATTTCGGCTCATACCGTGTGGGGTAATGTGAATTTTGGCTCATACCATGTGGAGTAATGTGAATTTTGGCTCATACCATGTGCTATAATGTGAATTTCGGCTCATACCGTGTGCTATAATGTGAATTTTGGCTCATACCGTGTGGGGTAATGTGAATTTTGGCTCATACTGTGTGCTATAATGTGAATTTCGGCTCAAACCGTGTGGGGTAATGTGAATTTCGGCTCATACCGTGTGGGGTAATGTGAAAGGGGCACCAGTACTAGATAGTATAAGGGGTCCTACTACACTGAAGGACACACCCCTTTTGAGTGACCGCGCCCCTTTTCCGGCGCGCGCATAATTGCTATCTGCACTCTTTCATTCCGCCTTCAAAAATTCAACTTCGACCACTGCACCTACATCTATACATACACACCCTGACATCTTTATATACAGTGACACCAGTGGCATCTGCACATACTTTCCTTTTGTTTTTGTTTTTTATTATTATCATTTTATTTATTTATTATTTTTATTACATTATTTTATTTTAAATTTTTTTTATTTATTTTTTTTTTTTTGGGGGGGGGGGGGGGGGGCGCCATTATTGATCTTGCCCTGGGCTCCAAAAACCCTAGATACGCCTCTGCATGCAACACTAGACCCACATGTGGTACTTACCTAAAAATGTAGAAATAGCTCCAAAAACGACTCTCCTCTGGGGTAACAGGTATCCTCCTGTCTGTCCTGGATTAAAGCCTGCTGGGTGTCCAAACCAGAGCCGGCCCTAACCAATATGATGCCCTAGGCAAGATTTTGGCTGGTGCCCCCTAGCATCACCGCTGGTTCCGCCTCTGACCTTGTACCTCTTTCCCAGCACCATCACCCCTCACCTATAGCAGTCCTTATTTTGGTATTTGTACCCCCAATATTTTAAATAGGAACAGTTCGCACATTTGGCACACAGCCCAAAAAGGGGTGTGTTTTTGCTGGCAAGGGGCATGGCCACACAATAGTACCCCCAATTCCAATTACAGTACTGCAATTTTATTCACATTTGATCATACGATAGTGTCCATAATTTATATTAAATCACACAGTAGTATTACTTTACCTTATAAACGTTACCCCTCACAGTAGAGCCCCTTATTCACATTACATCACACTGAATTGCTCCTTATTCACATTACACCACACCATATTGCTCTTTGGGGGTAATTCCAAGTTGATCGCAGCAGGAAATTTTTTAGCAGTTGGGCAAAACCATGTGCACTGCAGGGGGGCAGATATAACATGTGCAGAGAGAGTTAGATTTGGGTGGGTTATTTTGTTTCTGTGCAGGGTAAATACTGGCTGCTTTACTTTTACACTACAATTTAGATTGCAGATTTAACTCACCATACCCAAATCTATCTCTCTCTGCACATGTTATATCTGCCTCCCCTGCAGTGCACATGGTTTTGCCCAACTGCTAAAAAATTTCCAGCTGCGATCAACTTGGAATTACCCCCTTTATTCACATTAGACCATACAGTAGTGCCCTTTCTATACGCAATGCCACATAGTAGAGCACCTTATACACATAATGCCATGCCACACATTAGTAATGCATTTATACACATAATTTTACACAGTAATGCCCCTTACACATTATGACCTTTATTAATGCCCTTTTACACATAATGTCCCTTACACATATGCCGCACATTATTAATGCCCTTATACACATAATGACACACAGAGTGCCCCCTACACATTTGGTGCACATTATTAGTGCCCCTATACACACATACAGTAGTACCCTGTTACACATATGCCGCACATTATTAATGCCCTTATACACATAATGACACACATAGTGCCCCTTTCACATATGTTGCACATTATTAATACATTTTTACATGACACACATAATGCTCCAACCACATATTCCGAACACTACTGCACAACCAACCCACTCACATGCACACAGCACTCACACTGCCATGAACACTGTGACCTCTGCTTGGATACAGATGTGTCCTCATAAATGTTGCCTCAATGCTAATATCGGGCACCTTTCTTTTAATGAAAATGCATCTTATTTGCATTGCTATGAGGCTAGGATGCATAAGCAGCTTCTGCTGATTAAAATGATATGCAGCATGCCTATATACTGTGTGAGACTGTGGCTGTATCTGCATACGAAATGCTACACACAGAATATAGGCATGCTGCATATCATTTTAATCAGCAGAAGCTGCTGATGCCCCTAGGCATATCAAATGCCCTAGGCAATTGCCTAGTTTGCCTATGCCTATGGCCGGCTCTGGTCCAAACGATACCACAGCAAACAACCAATTTGCTAGCTCTGCACCTCCACACACCTCTCTGCAGGTTCACAAAATGGCTGCTGAGCACGCAGCAAACAAGCCCTAATAAAGGGCTGAAAACGGCGGGAAGTCGAATTCAGGATGCCCACTACTCGACGATTGGTCCGTTATTCGACAAGGGGAGTGTCGAATGCGTTTTGTATTGCATATGGTGAATTCATGGTCCCGGCGGGAGGGCTGCGGCTGTCGAGTACAGTCAAATTTTTAAACTGACGAAAAAAAGGCGCAATTCGTCCGGAATTGCATATACCCCATAGTCTTTAAATGTGTCCAGGGATTATTCCTTTAAGGTGACAAATCTGTATTAATTAGTCTTGCTCTTCAGCTGGTGCAGTCTCATCACCATTATGTATATAAAGGTATATAATTACTATTTCCATTTCCTTAGCATATAGTGTCTTACCCAGCTCCTGCTATTTTGTCTATTATTTTCTGTAGACTCTTTGTTGATCTATCTATTCAGGGCTGGCTGGGATACCACTGTACAAATAACTAAACTGTGCAAGCTGTACAGATATTAGTATTTTTTCACTTGTAGATTTAAACCACCACTGTGCCTTTAGCAGTACGTCTAATAATATACCCCTTGTCTAAATCTCAGTTCATAGTCTCTAGTCTCTTAGGGGTTAAATCAGAGTTATGTTAACTGTATCAAGCTTTCCCATAGGTGCGTGCAGTGGTGCTTTTAATCATTAATGCAGCACTTTCCTTCTTATAACAGCTGCCTGCATAGGATTTCCGTCATCATAACTCATATAATGCATCAGATAATGGGAAGTTTATTGCTATTGAACTCCAGCAGCGGTGAGCATCAGATTTACTTCTAAAAAACCATCATTCTGTGGAACTTTATTCAAACATAGTAGAAAAAGCTACCAACATTTGAGACAGTGATTGATTTACAGACAATTACCGGATCAGTTACAGGTTGTGGAACCCTCTGGGGGTGTGTCAAGCACCAATAATTTATTTGACTTTTTAGAATAGCCTTTTAGAATAACTTTGTTTTTAATTTTGTCTAATATATGTTGTGCATGTATTAAAGTATTTACTATATTTTTAATTGCAATTGCGCTCTCATTTATTTCCAAATATTGTCTTTAATTAGGTGATAATCCAAATCACCTGTTGGGAGCAGCAACTACAATTATTTATTTACAAGTGTTCAATTAGACTTAAGGGAAACTTGCGCCTGATAAACAAGTGTTATTGTTTAGAAAATAATATACCCCTTTGTCTTAATCTCAGTTCATAGTCTCTAGTCTCTTAGGGGTTAAATTAGAGCTATAACTTGAATGATGCTATATCTTTTACCATTTCTTGAGCATTAATATCTTTTCCCTTATCAAAGCCAATGTTGGACAGTGAGCATAAAAAGTCATTATATTTAATAGTGCTCAAAGCGTGGCCCAAATAATATTCCTTCTTATTGATATATGTATATATAGCATTGGCCAGTCACTGGGCTTCAAATACAATATGCCCACTATAGTTCCAGTTAATCCCACTATAAGCTTATCAATAACTGCCACAGATCTCTGTCATATGCTGCCTCATACTAATCAATGCATAGGGCCATATTCAATTAGCAGTGATAACGGACTTTTCACGTGAAAAGTCCGGTTTTCGGGTGAAAAACCGGACTTTTCACGTGAAATGCAATTACAGCCTATTCAATTATCCTGGAAAATTTATCGGTGATCATGTTTTCACTAATTTCACTTCACCTTCTCTGAAGCAGGTGAAAAGTTGGGAAAAGTCACTATTTTAAGGTAAAAATGTTTGGATATGGTACAGAACTCCTGGGACACCCCCCTTTATGACTAATTAGGCTCGTTGAAGTTTTTAATTATTTTTAATTGGCCAATAATGACATGTCATTTTTGGGGTGAAAAAGTAAAAAGTGATGGAAATTGGGGTTCAAGGTATGGGACAGGTATATTGGGGTGCTTTATGAGTGGGACAGGTGTTTTTTAGGCTTGCAGATGGGAGTAATCGGTCTGTTTCCACTTTTTTTTAAAAGTACCCTAAAATGACCCAAATATATACTTATACCCATTTTCATGTACCCCAAATTTAATGAGAGCATTTATTTTGCTCAAAAAAACTTGCTTTCTATCATTTTTTTGCATTTAAAAAAAAAATGCATATAACCGCCATTTCACACAATTTAAGTCCCCAAAAACTCTCTAATGTGATCTCTAACACACTTCTCTTCTGTTTTCCTATGTTAGTTTAGCATTTTTTGGGGTACAGGCTGATTTTCCCATTTTCACCTGCACTTTTCACTGCAAGAATTTTCACGTGAAACCCGGTCGGAATTGAATAGGTCGAAAAATGGAGCGTTTTCGCGGCAATTTTCGGCCGATTGCCGCGAAAAATTGCCGCGAATTTGCGGATAATTGAATACCCTAGATAGTGTCTTATGCGGCCTGATGCTGAGTGTGGTGTAGGTATTTAGTTGTTTTCACTTACACCTTCCATGCAGCTCAGCGGCGGCTGTATGGTGCTCCCCGACTCCTCCCTGGGTGCTCTGATAGGCTTAGTGGGACCGATCTGTCCCCGCTGCAGGCGGTATTCTGGTCTGCAACACCCCGTCTGGGCTTTACAGGAGGTGACCTCACTTCAGCCCCCTTTGGTTGCTATGGAGCTATTTGCGCTTCCCCGGGCCACCTTCAGCACAGGACACCCGGAGCAACTCCTGCCACCTCTCGCCGCCACCTCCAGTAGGCTCCCGTCAGTGGTGCCTCCATGCTCCTGTCACCAGCGCTTCTCGCTCCGCCTCCGCCCCTTGTTACAGGTAAGCCCAGACAAGGTAGCGCTACCCAGCTCCAGCGGCACCGCTGTATGTTTACAGCATACAGCTCTTCAGCGGCGCGCTGGAGAACTGAGCGCACACCTCCACCTCTGCCCCCGTCACAAGTAAGCCCGGTGTGGGTAGCGCTACTCAGTCCCAACGGCACCGCTGTATGTTCACAGCATACAGCTCTTCAGCGGAGCGCTAGAGAACTGAGGGGCAAATTTATTAAGCTCGGTGAAGTGATAAAGTGGAAGGTGATAAAGGACCAGCCAATCAGATTTTAACTTCCATGTCACAGGCTGGGTTTGAAAAATGACAGTTAGGATCTGATTGGCTGGTCCTTTATCACCTTCCACTTTATCACTTCACCGAGCTTAATAAATCTGCCCCTCAGTGCGCACACTAACCGGGGGTACAGCAGACTGACTGCTGCTGGCGGGGAGCACCTTTTATATGTTCCCTCATACCGGCGCGTGGACCTCTTCCTTGCACACGGCCCTGCTTTTACCGGCGCGAGTACCCCCTCTGGCTACCGGCGAGCGGACCCTTCTTTTGCACATGGCCCTGCTTTACCGGCGCGTGGGCTCCCCAGCTCCCTTCACTGCACATGGCTCTACTTCATCGGCGCACGGACCCCCCAGCGCTAGTAGCAGCTGCAGCACCATTCAAGATCTTAAAATTCTTCTGTTAGTCACAGTACTCAGGCAGTAAACACTCCCCACTAACTGCTACCACTGTACCCATCTCTCCCCTAAAATCAATACACACTACTTCAACACATATATAAATACATGAATAACTACTTATAGATCATCTTCCTATTTTTTATACTTTTCTACATACTGTTTTCATACATACATTTCATTAATAAATATATAATATACATGTCATTATATACACACTTCAACATTATATTGATATACTAATTTAATCCCCTTCCTGTATTTATACATTTCTAGCTCCAGCCTAAATTTGGCTATATGTGGATGAAAAATCAATCTAAATAAAATCATGATAAATATAAAAGAGCATACAGTACAGGTTCACCCTTATCTTATCTAATTGGACCATGGGGCCTAATTCAGACATGATCGCTGGGCAGTGATTTTAGCACTGCTGCGATCAGCTAGTCGCTGCCTACTGGGGGAGTGTATTTTACCTGTGCAAGTGTGCGAACGCGCATGTGTAGCACAGCTGTACAAACAGATTTTGTGCAGTCTCTGCACAGCTCAGGACTTACTCAGCTGCTGCGATCACATCAGCCTGTCCGGGACCGGAATTGACGTCAGGAAACGCTTGCGTTTTTCCAGACACTCCCTGAACACGGTCAGTTGACACCCACAAACGCCTTCTTCCTATCAATCTCCTTGCGATCGCCCGTTTGAACGGATTCATCGCACAAACCCATTGCTGAGCGGCGATCCGCTTTGTACCCGTTCGACACACCTGTGCATTTTGGAACTGATCGCCCACTGTGTGAAAACGCACAGCAGCAATCAGGTCTGAATTACCCCCCATGTGTCAGTTCAAATATTAATGAAGAGGTCCACACGTCATCTGTGAATGTTTTACCATAAACATGGCAGCAAACAACGAATGCAAGTGGCACACTGCACATGGTGTACCTGAGCCCCATGTCTTATACCACAATATGGAAATGGCACATATTGACGAATGGACCATGAACCCAGTCATGACCAGTGTGATGATGAAACTCAATTGAAATTTCAAATCCCCTGCTTAATTCTGAGCATCTCTCTTTAAATGACACAATGGCCCTCATTCCGAGTTGACCGCTCGCTAGCTGCTTTTAGCAGCCGTGCAAATGCTAGGCCGCCGCCCTCTGGGACTGTATCTTAGCATAGCAGAAGTGCGAACGAAAGGTTAGCAGTTCTGCTACTAAAAAATGTCATGCAGTTTCTGAGTGGCTCAAGACTTACTCCTATCTTGCGATCACTGCAGTCTGTTTAGTTCCTGGTTTGACGTCACAAACACGCCCTGCGTTCGGCCTGCCACTCCCCCGTTTCTCCAGCCACTCCTGCGTTTTTACCTGGCACGCCTGCGTTTTTTAGCACACTCCCTGAAAACGCTGAGTTACCGCCCAGAAACACCCACTTCCTGTCAATCAAACAACGAAGACTCGAGCGACTGAAAAGCGTTGCACGAGCTTGTGTAAAACTACAAAGTTTTGTGTGAAAATACTTAGCGCATGCACGCTGCGTACCATGCGCATACGCATAATTGCAGTTTTTCCACCTGATCGCTGCGCTGCGAAAAATGTCAGCTAGCTTACAACTCGTAATGAGGGCCCTAGTTACATGCATATCATTATCACACAGTGCTGTGAACATGCTGACACATTTTCCTTCTCATTATGAATGACCCAAGATTTTACCCAATGTTTCTTGGCAATATCGGAGAATAACGTGAGCATTTCCTGCTTGTAGCATGCTTCCCACAGGACTATATTTAATTAGTTGCATATTTTATTAAGATTCACTACACATATGTTATTTTGCATGCATAGTGGCTTAAAACTGTTTTTTTTTCTGAAAAAACCCTAAATGAATCTCTCCTTCTAATCTAACCAATGCCATCATCATCATCTGTTCACTGCAAACAAATATAGGACATGTACAGTATGTGCATGTGATCATTACACTGGAAAGGGCAGCAGTTTGATTCTCTGATAACCCTCATTATTCTGACACAGTCGGACAAAAACTGCACTTTCTGACTTTTTTAGGTTGAATCTGGATTCCAGTGTCATTTTTCCGACTTGTCGGAAAACACGTGGATTGGTGGATTAGTCACGGAACCACGTTTTTTTGTCGAATTTGCGGGCGTTTCCAACAGGTGTTTGGTCCGTTTTTGACAATGCCGATTCGACTTTAAATAAAGTCGGATCGGCATTGTCGAAAACGGGCAAAAACGTGTCGGAAATGCCCGCAAATTGAATAATGAAGTGTCGGATCCTCTCCATCGGAGAGGATCCGACACTAATTGAATATACCCCATAGTGATTGATTGATTTATAGATGTACTATATTCCGATGTTCATGCAGTTGAGCGATTATCAGTGGTCTGTGCATATGTCACTACATCAATATGCATGCTCTACAATTGGATTATGATTACGGTCGTAGTGAGGATTCATTCACAATTGATTGACAAGGAGCGGTACCATTGACTGGTGGCAAAAATGCGGATTGTCAGGGACCATTTTCAGGGTATGTATTTTAGTCACCAACTGTGATCCTTTGTGCAGAAATCACGTCTCCTACATCTCAATTGCAGCGACCATTCTGATTCACTCAGGAGTTTGATGTTTCCAGAATCTGCATTGATGCTGCGATTGTGTACGCAATTGTGGGAAGCTGCGAAGACTCCAGTGGGCATCTCAATACAAATTCCGGTGGCTGTCACATTATCATATCATATTTTCTCTGACGTCCTAGTGGATGCTGGGTACTCCGTAAGGACCATGGGGAATAGACGGGCTCCGCAGGAGACTGGGCACTTCTTTAAAGAAAAGATTAGGTACTACATCTGGTGTGCACTGGCTCCTCCCTCTATGCCCCTCCAGACCTCAGTTAGAATCTGTGCCCGGCCTGAGCTGGATGTACTTAGTGGGCTCTCCTGAGTTCACTAAAAAGAAAAGTATTTGTTAGGTTTTTTATTTTCAGTGAGATCTGCTGGCAACAGACTCACTGCTACGTGGGACTTAGGGGAGAGAAGCGAACCTACCTGCTTGCAGCTAGCTTGTGCTTCTAGGCTACTGGACACCATTAGCTCCAGAGGGATCGAACACAGGGCCCGACCTCGATCGTCCGTTCCCGGAGCCGCGCCGCCGTCCCCCTTGCAGAGCCAGAAGACGGAAGAAACCGGAGGAAATCGACGGCTGAAGACTTCGGTCTTCAATAAGGTAGCGCACAGCACTGCAGCTGTGCGCCATTGCTCCCACAGCACACCACACGCTCCGGTCACTGGTGGGTGCAGGGCGCTGGGGGGGGGGGGGCGCCCTGGGCTGCAATTAATATACCTTTTGGCAATAAAAAGCACATAATACAGTGTTTAACACTGTATATGTGCAGAAACCCCCGCCATTAACGTTATAAGAAGCGGGAGAAGCCCGCCGTTGAAGGGGCGGGGCTATCTCCCTCAGCACAGCCAGCACCATTTTCTCTTCACAGCTCAGCTGGAAGGACGCTCCCCAGGCTCTCCCCTGCAGTATACACTACAGAAAGGGTAAAAAAGAGAGGGGGGGCACATAAATTTAGGCGCAAATTGTGATATAAGCAGCTATAGGGGGAAAATTCACTTTGTGTATAGTGTATATCCCTCTGTTATATAGCGCTCTGGTGTGCGCTGGCATACTCTCTCTCTGTCTCCCCAAAGGACTTTGTGGGGTCCTGTCCTCAGTCAGAGCATTCCCTGTGTGTGTGTGCGGTGTGTCGGTACGGCTGTGTCGACATGTTTGATGAGGACGCTTACGTGGAGGCGGAGCAGGTGCCGATAAGTGTGATGTCGCCCCCTGCGGGGCCGACACCTGAGTGGATGGATATGTGGAAGGTATTAACCGACAGTGTCAACTCCTTGCATAAAAGGTTCGATGACGCAGCATTGGGACAGCCGGCATCTCAGCCAGCGCCTGCCCAGGCATCTCAGAGGCCATCAGGGGCTCAAAAACGCCCGCTACCTCAGATGGCGGACACAGATGTCGACACGGAGTCTGACTCCAGTGTCGACGAGGATGAGACAAATGTACAATCCACAAGGGCCATCCGATGTATGATTATGGCAATGAAAAATGTGTTGCACATTTCTGACATTAACCCGGTTACCACAAAAAAGGGTATTATGTTTGGGGAGAAAAAGCAGCCAGTGACTTTTCCCCCATCTGATGAGTTAAATGAATTGTGTGAAGAAGCGTGGTGTTCCCCAGGTAAGAAACTAGTGATTTCTAAGCGGTTACTAATGGCATACCCTTTCCCGCCAACGGATAGGTTACGCTGGGAGACATCCCCTAGGGTGGACAAGGCGCTCACACGCTTATCAAAAAAGGTGGCACTGCCGTCTCAGGATACGGCCGCCTTAAAGGAGCCTGCAGATAGAAAGCAGGAGGCTATCCTGAAGTCTGTGTATACACACTCAGGTACTATACTGAGACCTGCTATTGCTTCAGCATGGATGTGTAGTGCTGCAGCAGCATGGTCTGATTCCCTGTCAGATAACATTGATTCCCTTGACAGAGATACTATTTTGCTAACTATAGAGCATATTAAAGACGTAGTCTTATATATGAGAGATGCACAGAGGGACATTTGCCGGCTGGCATCTAGAATTAATGCAATGTCCATTTCGGCCAGGAGAGTATTATGGACTCGGCAGTGGACAGGTGATGCTGATTCTAAAAGGCACATAGAAGTTTTGCCCTAATAAGGGTGAGGAATTGTTTGGGGACGGTCTCTCGGACCTCGTGTCCACAGCAACAGCTGGGAAGTCGACTTTTTTACCTCAGGTCCCCTCACAGCCTAAGAAAGCACCGTATTATCAAATACAGTTCTTTCGGCCTCAGAAAGGCAAGCGGGTCAGAGGCGCGTCCTTTTTGCCCAGAGGCAGGGGTAGAGGGAAAAAGCTGCACCAGACAGCCAGTTCCCAGGAACAAATATCCTCCCCTGCTTCCACTAAGTCCACCGCATGACGCTGGGGCTCCACAGGTGGAGCCAGGTGCGGTGGGGGCCCATCTCCGGAACTTTAGCGACCAGTGGGTTCGCTCACAGGTGGATCTCTGGGCTCTACAGGTATCTCAGGGATACAAGCTGGAGTTCGAGACGTCTCCCCCTCGCCGTTACCTCAAATCAGCCTTGCCTGCTACTCCCAAGGAAAGGGAGGTAGTACTGGCGTCAATTCACAAGCTGTACCTCCAGCAGGTGATAATCAAAGTTCCTCTCCTTCAACAGGGACGAGGTTACTATTCCACAATGTTTGTGATACCGAAACCAGACGGTTCGGTGAGACCCATTCTAAAATTGAAATCCTTGAACACTTATATAAGGAAGTTCAAGTTCAAAATAGAATCGGTCAGGGCGGTTATTGCAAGCCTGGAAGAGGGGGATATTATGGTGTCACTGGACATCATGGATGCTTACCTACATGTCCCCATTTACCCACCTCACCAGGAGTACCTCAGAGTTGTGGTACAGAACTGCCATTACCAATTCCAGACGTTGCCGTTTGGTCTGTCCACGGCACCGAGGGTGTGTTCCAAGGTAATGGCCAAAATGATGATACTCCTTCGAAAGAAGGGAGTTATAATTATCCCGTACTTGGACGATCTCCTTATAAAGGCGAGGTCCAAGGAACAGTCATTGATCGGAGTAGCACTATCTCAGGAAGTGCTACAACAGCACGGCTGGATTCTGAATATCCCAAAGTCGCAGCAGGTTCCTACGACGAGTCTGCTGATATTGGGCATGTTTCTGGACACAGAACAGAAGAAGGTGTTTCTCCTGGAGGAGAAGGCCAAGGAGTTGTTATCTCTGGTCAGAGACCTCCTAAAACCAAAACAGGTGTCGGTGCATCATTGCACGCGAGTCCTGGAAAAGATGGTAGCTTCTTACGAAGCAATTCCCTTCGGCAGGTTCCATGCAAGGAACTTTCAGTGGGACCTGTTAGACAAGTGTGGATCGCATCTTCAGATGCATCAGCTGATCACCCTGTCCCCGAGGGCCAGGGTGTCTCTGCTGTGGTGGCTGCAGAGTGCTCATCTTCTCGAGGGCCGCAGATTCGGCACTCAGGACTGGGTCCTGGTGACCACGGATGCAAGCCTCCGAGGTTGGGGAGCAGTCACTCAGGGAAGAAACTTCCAAGGACAATGGTCGAGTCAGGAGACTTCCCTACACATAAATATTCTGGACCTAAGGGCCATTTACAATGCCCTAAGTCAAGCAGAACCCCTGCTTCAAAACCAGCCGGTGCTGATTCAGTCAGACAACATCACTGCTGTCGCCCATGTAAACCGACAAGGCGGCACAAGAAGCAGGATGGCGTTGGCAGTAGCCACAAGGATTCTCCGATGGGCGGAGTATCACGTGCTAACACTGTCAGCAGTGTTCATTCCGGGTGTGGAAAACTAGGAAGCAGACTTCCTCAGCAGGCACGACCTTCACCCGGGAGAGTGGGGACTTCATCCAGAAGTCTTCACGCAGATTGTGAACCGTTGGGAACGGCCACAGGTGGACATGATGGCGTCCCGCCTCAACAAAAAGCTAAAAAAGTATTGCGCCAGGTCAAGATACCCTCAGGCGATAGCTGTAGACGCACTAGTGACACCGTGGGTGTACCAGTCGGTTTATGTGTTCCCTCCTCTTCCTCTCATACCCAAGGTACTGAGGATAGTTAGTAAGAGAGGAGTAAGAACTATACTCGTAGTTCCGGATTGGCCAAGAAGAACTTGGTACCCAGAACTACAAGAAATGATCTCGGAGGACCCATGGCCTCTGTCTCTCAGACAGGACCTGTTACTGCAGGGGCCTGTCTGTTCCAAGACTTACCGCGGCTGCGTTTGAAGGCTTGGCGGTTGAACGCCGGATCCTAACGGAAAAGGGCGTTCCAGATGAAGTGATTCCTACGCTGTTAAAGGCTAGGAAAGACGCTGCCTGAAGTTCAGACGTTGTTAAGGGAGTGCTGTATGTTCAGCCCCTTTTGTGCCTCCAGTGGCACCTTGGGATCTCAACGTAGTGTTGGATTTCCTAAAATCACATTGTTTTGAGCCACTTCAGACCGTGGAGTAGAAGTATCTCACGTGGAAAGTGGTCATATTTTTGGCCTTGGCTTCGGCTAGGCGTGTGTCAGAATTGGCGGCTTGTCATGTAAAAGCCCTTATCTGATCTTCCATATGGACAGGGCAGAATTGAGGATTCGTCCCCAATTTCTCCCTAAGGTGGTATCAGCGTTTCATTTGAACCAACCTATTGTGGTGCCTGCGGCTACTCGGGACATGGAGGCCTCCAAGTTGCTGGATGTAGTCCGGGCCCTGAAAATCTATGTTCCAGGATGGCTAGAGTCAGAAATACTGACTCGCTGTTTATCCTGCATGCACCCAACAAGCTGGGTGCTCCTGCTTCTAAGCAGACTATTGCTCGCTGGATCTGTAGCACGATTCAACTTGCACATTCTGCGGCTGGACTGCCGCATCCTAGATCAGTAAAAGCCCATTCCACGAGGAAGGGGGCTCTTCTTGGGCGGCTGCCCAAGGGGTCTCGGCATTACAACTTTGCCGAGCTGCTACCTGGTCGGGGTCAAACACGTTTGCAAAATTCTACAAGTTTGATACCCTGGCTGAGGAGGACCTTGAGTTTGCTCATGCGGTGCTGCAGAGTCATCCGCACTCTCCCGCCCGTTTGGGAGCTTTGGTATAATCCCCATGGTCCTTACGGAGTACCCAGCATCCACTAGGACGTCAGAGAAAATAAGATTTTACTCACCGGTAAATCTATTTCTCGTAGTCCGTAGTGGATGCTGGGAGCCCGTCCCAAGTGCGGAATTCTGCAATACTTGTATATAGTTATTGCTTAACTATAGGGTTTTTTGTTCTGAGCCATCAGTTTAATGAGGCTCAGTTGTTATTCATACTGTTAACTGGGTATAGTTATCACGAGTTGTACGGTGTGATTGGTGTGGTTGGTATGAGTCTTACCCTGGATTCCAAATCCTTTCCTTGTAATGTCAGCTCTTCTGGGCACAGTTTCCCTAACTGAGGTCTGGAGGAGGGGCATAGAGGGAGGAGCCAGTGCACACCAGATGTAGTACCTAATCTTTTCTTTAAAGAAGTGCCCAGTCTCCTGCGGAGCCCGTCTATTCCCCATGGTCCTTACGGAGTACCCAGCATCCACTACGGACTACGAGAAATAGATTTACCGGTGAGTAAAATCTTATTTTTGCACATCCCCATTAGTAAAAAATCGCATCTGCAGCAGCAGCATTAGCGTACAATGAATCAGGCCCAATGTAAAGTGTAAAGTCCTTGGAGATGATTCCGAACTGATCGCTGGGCTGCAAACCTAGCTGTCTTGTGTTCAGATAGTTGCCGCCTCCAGGGGGTGTGTAATTTCGCCGTGCAATTGTGCGATCCCATGTGTTTGCAGAGCTGCAAAAATCCACTTTGTCTCCTACAGTGCGATGAAAACCGGCTGATTGGGGCCAGAGCTGACGTCAGACACACTCACTGAAAACGCTTGGGCACACCCAGCGGTCATTTACCACCCACAAACAGCTTTCTCCTGTCAATCACCTTGTGAACCAGTGGCGGAACTAGCAGCGGTGCAAGCGGTGTGTTGCACCGAGGCCCGCCGCTGTGAAGGGGTCCACAGCCAGCAGCGGCACGTAACTAAGGATGGCAGGATGCGGTCCGCCCTGAGGTGTCATCACTTCAAATGAACTGAAGGGTTATGAGAATGAGATCACCCTTCATACTGGTGCTGCTGCGGCTGTGAGTCTTTCTTTGCTGGCCGCGCACAGCACGCTGTGAGGAAGGAGGCGGGCCAGTCACGGGAGCTCTATATGCACTGGAGTGGATTCAATCAGAGGCTGGGTGGAAGCTGAAGCTGCTATGAAGCAGCAGCTGCTATGAAGAGCTATTCCGCGCTGGAGCCAGGGGAAGCCAGACAGGCAGAGCTGATGTATGTACAGTATGGCACTATGGCCCTCATTCCGAGTTGATCGCTCGCTGTTGTTTTTCGCAGCACAGCGATCAGGTGAAAAAACTCCATTTATGCGCATGCGCATGGTACGCAGCGGGCATGCGCTAAGTACTTTCACACAAAAGTTTGCAGTTTTACAGAAGCTCGAGTGACGTTTTTCAGTCGCTCGAGTGTTCGTAGTATGATTGACAGGAAGTGGGTGTTTCTGGGCGGCAACTCTGCGTTTTCAGGGAATGTGCTAAAAAACGCAGACGTGCCAGGCAAAAACGCAGGAGTGGCTGGAGAAACGGGGGAGTGGCTGGCCGAACGCAGGGCGTGTTTGTGACGTCAAACCAGGAACTAAACAGACTGCAGTGATTGCAAGATAGGAGTAGGTCTGGAGCTACTCAGAAACGGCATGACATTTTTCCTGTGCAGTCCTGCTACTCTTTCGTTCGCACTTCTGCTGAGCTAAGATACACTCCCAGAGGGCGGCGGTTTAGCGTTTGCACTGCTGCTAAAAGCAGCTAGCGAGCGATCAACTCGGAATGAGGGCCCATGTATGGTGCTATGTATGTACAGTATGGTGTATGTAGAGTGAAAAAAAATGTATATACCAGTATGTGTGTGTGAACATAACGGGTTAATTTGTCAAGACAGGCTCAGCAATGGTATGATAGTTTAATATACATCTAATCAGATAATACAATCTGGACGCGTTGGGTATAGGTGACTGGTGGCCAGGATCCCGGCGTACACCATACCGACACTGGGATCCTGACCTCCAGAATGCCGCAGGGGGGCGAGCGCAGCAAAACCCCTTGCGGGATTGCTGCACTCGCCACAGGTTCTATTCCCACTCTATGGGTGTCGTGGACACCCACGAGTGTGAATAGCCCCTGTTAGGCAGGATTTACTGCGGTTGGGATTCCAGCATCTGCATCCTGACCGCGGGGATCCCGACTGCCGGCAATGTAACTGCATTCCCTCTGGACACCATAAAATATTACTATCATTTCTGACAATGACACCAGCATACTATACAGTTTTAATGACCATAATATAATTCCTATACTTTCCATGAATACCAGTGATGGTGTAGGAGCTTCCGCAGTATAGCAAATATATTGATTCAAGCTTTTTCGCATTGATTAAGATATTTACTGTTAATCACAAATGTGTTCATGTATCCTTAAATATTGCACAGATATTCAGAAAACTGTATACTCCGAATATCTTGTTTAAAGCATGAATTGTTCAAGGACATACAACGCCAGATGTGTCCAAGGCCAGTCAGGCAAATCGCCAATATGTCTGAACATCGAGAACGTTGGAACCCTGACCCTTTTGAATATCAGGAAGGATGTTTTGAGTATAAGTCCGAGAGACTGATAATCACAAAGCAATAAACCATATTCAAGAATGTTCTAATTGCTAATTAAAATCTTGTATGACAATTGATGTATTTCAGGTTCTTAGACATACATGGTGTATTCTGATTGGCTAAATGTATTGGCAAGCATGATTCCTTTGTCTTTAAACTATAAAAATAAACCTGTAACGAGCCCTGGGCAGGTCAGCTATGATCTGTCTAGGTTACACATAATCCTGTGTGTGATCTTTTCATTTACTGACCTCCAACCGGTTGTTAAAGGAACAGAATTCTGACTGATGACTGAAGAGAGTTAATAGACCAGACCTTAAGTGGTTAAAATACCCTAACATTTTTGGGAGCATCGTCCGGGGATCTTCCAGCATCTCCTCCACTTGCAACAAATCCTCTGATCTTTCAGGAACCGCTGATAAAAAAAAACCGGTAAGTGAGATTTAATGTGTAGATTTCTACCTGCTCACTTGACTCAGCGCTTCTTGTATGTATCTGGGGAAGTCCAGTTGGGAAGATCAGAGAATATCTTAAAGAGCCCAGTGTCAGTCAGAAGTAATTTTTTTAAGGTACCATACATGTATGTCATATTGTTGAATTGTGGGTAAATATCTTCAGCTAATTTGTCACAAGTGCACAGGGGGAATTAATCAAATATCCAGGAAACTTTTACATTTTAAAAAGGTGGCATATGGCCAAGGTGTATTCTAATGCTGATAAACAGTTTGAATTGATAAATAACCAAAGAGGTGTATGCAAATCTTGTACCTGTGTTGTTGTGTTAAGAAAATACAAAGGGTCCGTAGCACCGAGATTGGTGGCAATTACAAGCACTGAAGTCTCATTTGGTTATGTGGAAAATGGTGATGAATTTTATTGTACAATAGGTTGTCATTTAAAAAGGGAATTGTTGGAACATTACATTGAGAATGATTGGTCTAACATCATAACCTATTGGCCTAGGAACCACATAATCCCAGGTCTAAGACCCATTTGCCCGTACAGCCTCAAACAGCTGCCGCGCACACAGATAACAGACATAGCAGAAAGAGGGTATCCAGAAGACAGAAAAACCAGATATAAGAGGTGGTCGAGAGTCTGTCAGATATAGCACTTATTGTCATCCTTGTCTTGGTATCCTTGCACTGTTGTATGTACTCTGTCAATATGCTTTTGAAAAGGTGGGGGGAGTCGGGTGTCTGCTAAACAATGGAACCAGTGCCAGTAACTAGATTCTCCTGCACACATTGTACTGCATATATATTGTAATTCAGACTGTAGGATCAAGAGCGCCAAAGGTGGTAGGAATTCTACCAATCCAAGCAGTCCCCGGTGTAGATTTTAAATCAAAAACTCACCCTTGGGAAAACCTTACACTTATAGTGGGAACGCATGTTGGCACCCCAGTTGAACAAGGGAGGCAAGGTAATTTGCATTCTCTTATTGTATGTCCCTATGCAAGAAAGTTAAGGGGTAGGATTGGGTCAGTAACAAAGAACAGCTACTGTCTGAAAGGAAACAAGAAATAAATTTAATGGTATACCCAATAGCAAGGAGACTCAGGTATGATTGCCCGAGGTGCACAGGACACATAATTCTCCAGACACAAGGTGAACGTATTCCAAGAATAGTGGGGAATTTACCAAGAACACAAGGAACAACAGGGGTACTGGTACAAGCAGGAGTCTATATAGGCAGGGGGATAGACCCTTGGAGTGACTTAACAATAATATTAGGGACGCATCTCAGTGATCCAGAAGAAATAATCTATTATGCAGGTCTCACTTGGGGAGCAGTACTAATAGATTTTCCACCAATACAGGGAGGAAGAGGCAACACTACAACCCCAGTCATTTGTCCACAGACGGATTTAAGGAGCTCTTTAGGTACAAGAATAGAAGAGATTCTTCAGAGTCAGCGTCTCACAAGGAGATTTTAAGTCCCTCATACGGGGTTACTAAAATACCACATCAGGAGGGGTTCCGCGCACGCTCACCCAGGCATGGGAGCGCGGTCTGTAAAGATGTCAGGGCCCGACAAACCCTTGGATATTGTTAGTAACAGGGAGGGGAGGAAAACTCTGAAAGGAATAAGAAAAATTTTCAAAAGAGCAGGTTTTCCGTCAGAAGGGACACTAGACCTAGAGAAATGGGAAAAATGTGCCTCCTGTAACAAGAGTTGGATAATTAAGCATAATCGTGGAGATCAAGTATCCATCTGGATCACTGTAGCAAAAGAATTAGAAGCAGGAAAAGAGTGGCGAATAGTCAGCCCTATCTTGAAAGGATCTGTGGTTGAAAACCCGAATGATTTACCTGAGCTATGTATACAGAGTATGCCCCAGTGTCCTGATACTTTATCACAGGAAACCCCAACAAGATCAAACCAAAGAAACTGGCCACCTAAGGCTCCCCTCATGTTTAAACGAGTGGTGGACACCTGGAATCAAGCTATGAGTCCAGTAAACAATAGTCCACAATCAGGAACTATAGGCGAAAGGGTGCAATTCAGGCGGAGAGGAGAAGCAAGGGGTCAAGACACAGCCTCTACAGCTTTTCATGCCCAGGTACATAATGTACAGAATAAAGTGACACATTTTCCAGAAAGATTGTGTCCGGTATGTCAGTTTTGCGTTCCAGAAGGATATGAACACTGCCCAAATTGTGGAAACTGGATTTCACCCCATGAACCACCATGCCAAGATATCTATGCAACTAGAAATGCTGAAAGGCGGTCATCATTGCCTATTTCTCTGTATCCAGTACAAGTACAGAGAATACGCAACCCAGATGATGTAGCCAGGACGAACGAACCATATATCGTACAGAGCCAACACCACAAACCATGGTATGGCAATGACCTCGCAAGTATAGTTGCCAAGTCCCCAGATCCTAGAAAAAATCCAGCAGCATTTTATGCCTATATGTAAAGAATTCAAACCATATGGACACCGGCATGGGTCGACTACCACCAGTTGTGTGAGGCTATACTAGGACCAGGAACTGCCCAAACAGTAAGCACCATGTTAAAAGCAAATGCAGTAGATGATTGCCCAGCCATAGCGGACACGCCGACAGAGGAAAATAGAATAACGTTTGAGAGTGGACAGATGTACATGACAAGACTTAAGAGATGGTGTCATGCACAGAAGCTCAGAGCACCAGCAGCCCCAGATTTGAAACAGGAAAAGACTGAGTCCATCAGAACATACTATGATAAAGTCACTATACGACACACTGATGAAGGTTATGCAACGGATAACCCTCAACATAAAAGACTGTTAAAAACGAAATACCTAAATGGATTGTCAGAAGCCTACAGAACTCAGTTGTTCCAGGTCAGGCCAGAAACCTCTTATATGGAACTTGACGCAATAGTTCAGGTGCTAGAAGGAGTGGAGGAAAGGGAGAATGAAAAAATAAGACAAGCCAAAGAAAAGCATGCAATACCAAAGGTAACAGTACACGTTGTACAGGAACAAAGCAAGTGGAAGACCAGAAGCCCATCACAAGGGGCCACCGGAAGGAACTCAAAAGAAGGAACCAAGCAAGATGACAGAAAGTGTTATTTCTGCAAGCAAGAAGGACATTTCAAAAAGAATTGCAGGAAATACAAAGAATGGTGTGAAAACCAGCAAGAAAAGCCTAAAGCATGAAAAAGTGGCTTCCCGAGGTACCTCCCTGCCAAAACACCATCTGAACAAGAAAATGATCAAGTGACCCTTGTACTGCCAACAGGTCACCAATATCAATGCATTATAGACTCTGGAGCAAGCCGAACAATTTTACAGCAACAGGAGGTACCAAGTGAATTAATGACCACTGAGACACTTCTAGCAACTGGTTTAGAAGGAGCTACAGTGAAATTAAAGGAAAGTAAACCTATGGTATTAACCATTGAAGACGTTGAAACTCCCATTCCGGTCCAATTCCTCACCTCTAGTACTTGCCCAGTAAACTTATTAGGAGCAGATGTTCTAAAGTTGATTCAAGCCTGCATACAGTACACACCAAAAGGAATTACATTTTCCAGTAAATTACCAGAGAAGGTTCATCAACAGATGGAAGCAGCCATACAGATATATCATATAAGACAAGATTCCAACCCAGCACCAAAACAAGATCTGGCTGATGTACCTGACTGGTTAAAGGCAGTACCAGAAAAACTCTGGTCCAAAGGAAAGAATGATGTTGGACACATGCGGGTTCAGCCAGTACAGCTACAGCTGAAACCAGGAACGCAACCAGTATCAATCAGACAATATCCTCTTACAGAAGCACAATCAAAAGCCATAACCCAGCAAGTGGAACAATACAAGAAGGTGGGGGTCATTAAAGAATGCAGATCCCCTTTTAACTTTCCTTTGTTTCCCGAAAAAATGAACTAATGCAAATGAAGTTCAATATAGGCTTGTGCATGATTTAAGAGAAATCAATAAAAGACTGATTGTCAATACTCCAATAGTACCTAATCCTCACACTTTGCTCAATGAGATTCCAACCGAAGCTGCATGGTTTTCGACAATCGATCTCGCGAACGCATTTTTTTCTGTCCCCATTACAGAAGAAAGCCAGAAGTTCCTAACATTCACTCACGAAGGTAAACAATACTGTTGGACACGATTACCCCAGGGGGGAGCAACCAGTCCATCAGATTTCTCAGAGGCAATGGCATTAATCCTGCAGAAATGGAGACCGCACTTTACAGACACCCAGTTAGTTCAATATGTCGATGATCTGCTTATTGCTGCAGAGACAGAAGAGAAGTGCAAAAAGGAAACAGTATCACTACTCATCTTTTTGGCAGAAGAAGATTGCAGAGTGTCAAAAGACAAACTACAGCTAGTACAGAAAAAAGTTGTCTTTTTAGGACACTGCATATCCCAAGGAACAAGGCACCTTACTGATGAAAGAACAAAAGCAATAACTCAAGCAAAAACCCCAAGAACATTAAAAGAAATCAGAGCTTTCCTGGGCCTTATTGGATACTGCAGAGAATGGATACCCTCAGCCTCATTACTGATGCAACCTCTATATGAATTAACAAAAAAGGAGGCATCAGCAGAAAACAGGGACACCATTGAAGAAGCAGTAAGAAAACTAAAGCAAGCCATAATAACAGCCCCAGCATTGGGATTGCCTGATTACAAAAAGCCTTTTAACCTATTCTGCCATGAAAACAGAGGGCACTCTTTAGGGGTGCTCACCCAGAAATACGGAACAAAACAAAGACCAGTGGCATACTATTCAGCCCAGCTGGATCCAATTATCAGAGGAGCACCATCCTGTGTCCGAGCAGTGGCAGCAGCAGCAATACTCAAGGAAAAGGTGGCAGACATTGTGCTTGATCATCCACTGTGTATACAAGTACCTCACGCTGTAACAGAAATACTAAGTCAAGCAAAAACCAAGCATCTTTCTGCAGCCAGGCTTACCAAATATGAAGTAGCACTATTAAGCGCCTCCCATGTCACCATCACAAGATGCGCTGTACTAAACCCAGCTACACTCCTTCCCATCAACGATTCAAAAGAGGGGAGGAGAGGGGGAAATGGTAATGATGGTGAATCGTCAGATGAGGAGGAAAATGCTGCTACAGATGCAGAAAATACAACACAAACATCTCCACATGATTGCCTAGCCCTCATGGAATTAGAGACTTTACCTCTTCCTAATGTCCAAGATACACCACTGGACAATCCAGACATGAACCTGTTCGTCGATGGATCAAGATATTATGATAATGGATCCCCAAGGACAGGATATGCAGTAACAACTGAAACTGAAGTCATAGATTCTGGACCATTGCCACCAAGTATGTCAGCACAAGAAGCAGAACTCATAGCAATGACCAAAGCCTGCATACATGCTGAAAACATGACAGCTAACATCTACACGGATTCACGCTATGCTTGGGGGGTGTCCCAGGATTACGCTGTTATTTGGAAAAGTAGGGACTTCAAAGGTGCAAATGGAAAACCCATCAAACATGCCAGTTTGATTATGGAACTCTTCAGAGCATTGGAACTACCTAAAAGGATTGGAATAATCAAGGTACAAGCACATACTAAGAGCAAAACCATGGAAGCTAAAGGAAATGCATTTGCAGATGCAGAAGCCAAGAGAATTGCCTTACAATCAAAAGAAGCTGAGCAAGTCTTAGTAGCTCAAGATGTGAAGCAAATGCCCAGTGAAGAGGAGTTGATCAAAATTCAACAACAAGCATCACAAGGAGAAAAGGAAAAATGGACACGATCGGGGTCAGAAGAAGATGAACATGGACTTTGGAAGTCAAGAGAATTGAAGTACTGTCTACCAGCAGCTCTATTTCCACCTATGTTACAAGTAGCTCATGGACAAGTACATCATTCAAAGGAAGCCATGGTGAATAGAGTACAAAAGCATTGGATAGCTCCAGGCTTCAATAAAGCTGCAACAAACTTTGTAGCAGGATGCTGGATCTGTGGAATCAGCAATCCAGGACAAAGAACCAAGACACCTCTAGGAACTATACCCAAAGCCTCTTACCCATTTTAAAGACTACAAATCGACTATATACAGTTGCCACGAAGCGGTCCATATGAATATGTACTAGTAGCAACGGACATGTTTAGTCACTGGGTCGAAGCCTGGCCAGTAAGCAAAGCCACAGCAAAAACCACTGCAAAGAAACTGATAGCAGAAGTAGTATGTAGATTTGGGGTACCTGAGGTTATAGAATCAGATAGAGGTACACATTTCACAGGAGAAGTCATGCAGCATATAATGAAAGATTTGGGGGTACAGCAGGCCTTCCACGTGCCTTACCGTCCCCAGGCGAGTGGGAGGGTGGAACATCTGAACTTTGACCTTAAGCTAAAACTACAGAAAATGATGACAGAAACCAAAAGAACTTGGCCAGAATGCCTACCTATAGTCTTGTTCAATATTAGGACCACACCTATGAGACCTAGTAAGCTGACTCCATATGAAATATTGTTTGGATCAGCTCCAAGAACAGGTTGTTATTATCCACAACAGTTACAACATAATCATGGTGATTTAACAGGTTATGTACAGGAGGTCTGTAAAACGTTGACTAACCTCCATTGCCGAGTGTTTTCTTCCATTCCAGACCCAGAAGGATCAGCTACGCTTAAGCTAAATCCAGGAGATTGGGTCTATTTAAAGAGACATGTGAGAAAGACCTTTGAACCAAGATATGATGGTCCATATCAAGTGCTGCTAACCACGCCTACCTCAATTAAGGTGAAAGGTCGTGATACCTGGTTACACGCCTCCCACTCGAAGAAGTTGACAGTGACTCTCCAACCAGAAGAATGAAGTTGCTTATCCTTTGGTTGTTGTTAGGGGTAATCCCCAAGGTTTGGGCTATAAGTCCAGGGGACTGGTTTACTGAAAGGGAGTGCCATAATGATGGGACAGTTAATAAGGGAAAACCAGATTCCTGCTGGTGGAGCTTTGATGACCAACGGTGGAATTACTATAATCTAACTACACAACCCTCTGTCTGTTTTCACTTTTATAAAAAAGGTGGAGTTCTCACTTATGAGACACCAAAAAACAGGTCAGAGCAAGCTATGAAGAGGTGGAGAGCATGTAAAGCTCTTAAGATTATTATAAATGAAGGAAAAATGTATAAGAAAAGAATTGGTGCAGAAATACATCTTTTTCTATTGCCAAGTAACCGCACCACATTTACATTGTCCCGTGGTACCAGGATAAAAATGAAATGCTGTGTAGAGCCATTCACAAACCCAATAAGAAATAAGGGGGTAGTTCAGGCCATATCAAGATGTATAAATGGCTCTAAGGAACTACCTTTTAATACTGAATTGTCCGCACAGGAGTATTCAAGCACAGTAATTGTGTGTACGAACACATCCAGTCTTCCTGGTAATGCTACAGGACACAGATCAAAATTTTATATTTTGCAAAATAAGCCAGATATAAGAAATTACACTTTGATTAAAATACCAGCAACCTGTCAGAAGGTGGGAATAAAACAATTTAGAACACTACATCGATTTAATATTTCATTCCCCAAAGGCCCTAAGTGTAACCGGATAAAAAGAGAATGGTATGATATCCTGTTGGGAGGGGCAGGAGCAACAATGGGAGCACTAAATTCCATAGACATAGAAACACTGACTAACAAAATGAGTGATGCAGGCAGTGATATGGAAAGAGTGGTTCACATGCAGGCAAAATGGATGCCCATTGTCTTCAATCCGATTTTAAAGGTCATTAATTGGGATCATTCTTTTCTAACCTTGGTCAATAGTTCTTTTATGAACACGTTAAAATTGACCAAAAACATCTGTAGTTTGTTTAAGTGGACAGAATGCTCCATAAGAACTGTGTATCAGGAACAACAGAAAAATCTGTCCCAGACCCAGTTAATGACTGGGAACATACAGGTTTACAGAAAAATGTTTAATATAGCATCTGAGTTATGGGTCAGGCTATATGAACATGAGGTTTATTGCACAGACAGGTGGTGTTGGGGGCAAATAGAAACCTACAACAAAACAGAACCTAAGCTCATGTGTAAATACTTCATTTTAGCAGTACCCTTCACCACAAAAGCAGGTAACACAGATCTATGGACACCACAGTTCAGAGGGCAGTACATTGATCCAGAAAACAAAACTCATGACCTATCCCTATGCACTAGCACTGATAATGGGCTGGCATGTCCTCATACTACATACATACCAGAATCATGTCAGCTTAAAAATCCTACTAGTGTTTGTAATTGGGAGTTGCATGACCCAAAAGATGACATCTTCATAGAAGTGGCACCACAAATAGTCTGTATGATTACATATGACATACAGATTAGTTAGCTATATCAGTTACCAAACCCTTTTTCAGGATTCCTGTTCAATGTAACTCATTTAATATGGAAAAATCAGACCATTATTTTCTATAAGGATCAAACTGACTACCTAGATCAGGCTTTTAAGCCATTAACTCTTACCCCCCCTCCCCCCATTACATAACTGTAAGCATACAGGACATCATTAATATAATCAACAATACAGACAAATTGGAAGAGCACCTAAGGGAAGTTAATTACTCTACAAGGCATGCACAGATGCAAACAATAGTAGAAGCTGGGGAATTGAAACATGGCTACACAGCTAAAAAATAACTTACAGCATCACTGGTGGGATATTTTTACAGGAAAATCCCCATCAGCTACAGGATTAATGAAAACTGTCCTACACCCACTACTGGCAATAGTCATAGTATTGATAGGGCTGGTTGCTTGGAATTGTTATTTTTCCTGCAGGTTCAGGAAACATGTGAACAAGATGGACGCAATCAGAAATGCCCAAGAGGTTCTTCTGTAGAATAGGGAACTTGTTGCATTAGTTTTCTTGCCATGAGGGCATTTAATGACAGGCTGCCCATCCCAGTGTGGTGACATAGGTGCCGGAATCATGACAGGGATTACTAATGTAGCCTAGTGTAGGTAGAATAGGGAGAAAAAGTGGAATCAAAAAGAGGGGAAATGATGGTGTAGGAGCTTCCGCAGTATAGCAAATATATTGATTCAAGCTTTTTCGCATTGATTAAGATATTTACTGTTAATCACAAATGTGTTCATGTATCCTTAAATGTTGCACAGATATTCAGAAAACTGTATACTCCGAATATCTTGTTTAAAGCATGAATTGTTCAAGGACATACAACGCCAGATGTGTCCAAGGCCAGTCAGGCAAATCGCCAATATGTCTGAACATCGAGAACGTTGGAACCCTGACCCTTTTGAATATCAGGAAGGATGTTTTGAGTATAAGTCCGAGAGACTGATAATCACAAAGCAATAAACCATATTCAAGAATGTTCTAATTGCTAATTAAAATCTTGTATGACAATTGATGTATTTCAGGTTCTTAGACATACATGGTGTATTCTGATTGGCTAAATGTATTGGCAAGCATGATTCCTTTGTCTTTAAACTATAAAAATAAACCTGTAATGAGCCCTGGGCAGGTCAGCTATGATCTGTCTAGGTTACACATAATCCTGTGTGTGATCTTTTCATTTACTGACCTCCAACCGGTTGCTAAAGGAACAGAATTCTGACTGATGACTGAAGAGAGTTAATAGACCAGACCTTAAGTGGTTAAAATACCCTAACACCAGCATATCAGTGTCTGTATGAGATATATACATGTACTTGTGTTTATATGTATGCATATATGTGTATATAAATCAGTCTATCTATATATGAAATTTGTGTGGCCAGGGCACTCATTTAAATAATGTGCTTTGCCCAGTGTTTTAAGACATTTTAATACGTTAGGTTTATCTCTGAGTCTGTGCATTTTTAATAGTGCCGCCAACTGCATCAGGTGAGCCATAGTACTCACCCGATGGTTGCTGTGTGCTGTCCTCCATGTTTTGGTACTTGCTTCTCTTTGTAAGGTGGCAGAGCGTCCTACAAATGGTCCCGCTTTCCTTCTTAGCGTTTGGAGTGCTGGGTAATACCGTCCACAGTGGAGCACTCAGGTGATTGGGCAGCAGGGGAATTATAGGGGGGGGGGGGGGAGCCGCGGCAGCAGCACACAATACATGGCTGCCATGCTATGGTGCTGGCAGTCACTAATGATATGTACAGTATATGGGGGTCACTAATGCTGTCTTTAGTACATTGTGGTCACTTCTGTTTGTATTATATGGTGGTCATATTAGTAAAGGGTGATTGCTATCCACTGGGAAAGGGGTCACTGAGATGAGTCTTTGCCTTGGGTTGCAGAAAGACTAGCTTCACCCCGGAGAGGAGGAGGAAGGGTCCCCTCCATGTGCTGTAGATCTGACATGGACCCAGGTAAGTAAATACTTTGTTCATCCCATTCACACTTCTGATGTCCGACCCATTCCCAGCATACACCCCACACAGGGTGTCAGTATTATTCATTTACTAAGCAAAAATAGGATTTCTCTTACGTCCTAAAGGATGCTGGGGACTCCAAAGGGAACATGGGGTATAGACGGATCCGCAGGAGACATGGGCACACTAAAAAGACTTTTACTGGGTGTGAACTGGCTCCTCCCTCTATGCCCCTCCCCCAGACCTCAGTTAGACTTTGTGCCCAGGAGTGACTGGACACACACTAGGGGAGCTCTCCTGAGTTTCTCTGGAAAAGACTTATGTTAGGCTTTTTTATTTTCAGGAAGACCTGCTGGCTACAAGCTCCCTGCATCGTGGGACTGAGGGGAGAGAAGTCAGACCTACTTCTGCTTAGTTCAAGGGCTCTGCTTCTTAGGCTACTGGACACCATTAGCTCCAGAGGGTTTGATCACTTGGTTCGCCTAGCTGCTTGTTCCCGGAGCCGTGCCGTCACCCCCTCACAGAAGCCAGAAGAAAGAAGCCGGGTGAGTATTAGAAGATCAGAAGGCATCAGACAGCGGAAGACTTCAGTAACGGAGGTACAGCGCAGCGGTCGCGCTGCACTCCATGCTCCCACACACACATCACCAATGGCACTTGCAGGGTGCAGGGCGCTGGGGAGGGAGCGCCCTGGGCAGCAGTTACTGGGGTCAGTTCTGACTGGCAAAGAGTATATTCGGTGCCGGGCACCAAATACCGTACCCCCGTCAGTATAAATATTTAAAATTTTAGCGGGACTACAGCGCGCCGGGAAGGGGCAGGGCTTAGCTGCACAGCTCACCAGCGCCATTTTCTCTCTCTTCACAGTCGCTGCAGAGATGCTGGCCCGGTCCTCCAAGCTCCTTCAAGTAACAAGGGAGCAAAACGGGGGGGGGGGGGGGGGCACATACAATTTGGTGCTTTTTTGTTGTTAAATACAGCGCTATCCACATATATTATTGCTGGTAGTATATGGGCGCTGGGGTGTGGGCTGGCATATTCCCTCTGTATTTCTCCCTGTAGGCTTCCCTGTGGGTCTGTCCCCTTGTTTGAGAGTGTGGGTGTGTTGGTACTACGTGTCGACATGTCTGAGGCTGAGTGTTCCTCCCCGGAGGAAGTTACTGGGGGCGCAGAAAAGGATTTGGGAATGACTCTGTCGGCACAGCTGACTGCTGATTGGGTGAATATGCTGAGTACATTGAATGCAAATGTGGCTTTATTGTCTAAGAGGCTGGATAAATCGGATTCTCAGACACAAACATGGAGGAAATCCATGGAGGATGCTTTGTCTCAGGTACAGACCCCCTCAGGGTCACAGAAACGTTCATTTACCCAGATGGCAGATACAGATGCCGACACGGACTCTGATTCCGATGCCGATTTCAATGAAGCTACTTTACACCCAAGGGTAGTTAGGAGTATTCAGTACATGATTGTGGCTATTAAAGATGTTTTACATATCTCTGAGGACTCTGCTGTTCCAGACACGCGGGTTTGCTTATTTACAGGGAAAAAACCTGAGGTGAAGTTTCCCCCCTCTCATGAAATGAACGCTCTTTGTGAAAAGGCTTGGGAGTCGCCGGATAATAGGTGGCAGATTCCCAAGAGGATATTTATGGCGTATCCTTTTCCCTCTGATGACAGGGAGAAATGGGAGTCGTCTCCCAATGTCGACAAGGCTCTATCCCGATTGTCCAAGAAGGTGGCGCTGCCGTCTCCTGACACGGCTGCGCTCAAGCATCCGGCGGATCGCAAGCTGGAGACGACATTGAAGGCCATTTTCATTAATACTGGTGCATTGCTCAGACCTGCTGTGGCGTCGGTATGGGTGAGTAGTGCTATTGCTAAATGGGCTGCCAATTTGGCCTTTGATATGGATATCCTTGATAAGGATAACATTCTTTTGACTCTTGGTTATATCAAGGACGCCGCTGATTACCTAAAGGATGCGGCAAGGGATGTTGGCCTCTTGGGATCAAGAGCTAATGCCATGGCGTTCTCGGCCAGGAGGGCGCTGTGGACTCATCAATGGAATGCTGATGCCGACTCCAAGAAAAATATGGAAGCTCTCCCCTGTAAAGGTAGTGTCTTGTTTGGAGACGGCCTTGCTGACCTGGTGTCTACTGCTACTGCGGGTAAGTCATCTTTTCTTCCTTATGTTCCCACACAACAGAAAAAGGTGCCCCATCAGCAGATGCAGTCCTTTCGGCCTAATAAATACAAAAGAGGTAGGGGTTCGTACTTCCTCGCTTCAAAGGGTAGAGGAAGGGGAAAGAGATCGCCTGCAGTGTCAGGCACCCAGGACCAAAAGTCCTCCCCCGCCTCTACCAAGTCCACCGCATGACGCTGGGGCTCCCCTGCGGGAGTGCGTGCCGGTGGGGGGCCATCTCCGAGTCTTCAGTCAGGCCTTGTTTCAATCGGACCTGGATCCTTGGGTTTTAGACGTAGTGTCCCAAGGGTACAAACTGGAGTTTCAGGAGATGTCCCCCCGCCGCTTTTTCAAGTCGGCCCTTCCAGTTTCTCTTTCAGAAAGAGCAGTAGTAAATGCTGTGATTCAAAAGCTGTGTCAACAGAGGGTCGTGGTGCCGGTTCCCCCATCCCAACGGGGGGAAGGGTTCTATTCAAGCCTCTTTGTTGTGCCCAAGCCGGACGGCTCGGTCAGACCGATTCTGAACCTAAAATCCCTCAATCCATACTTGAAAACTTTCAAGTTCAAGATGGAATCTCTTCGAGCTGTTATCTCCAGCTTAGAATGGGGGATTTTATGGCGTCAGTCGACATAAAGGATGCCTACTTAAACGTCCCGATCTATCCTCCTCATCAGGCCTTCCTGAGATTAGCGGTACAGGATTGTCATTACCAATTTCAGATGTTGCTGTTTGGGCTTTCCAGGGGCCCGAGGGTTTTCACCAAGGTTATGGCGGAAATGATGGTACTCCTTCGCAAGTAAGGGGTCACAATTATCCCGTACTTGGACGATCTCCTGATAAAGGCGAGATCAAAGGAAAAGTTGCTAAGAAATGTGGAGCTTTCCCTGTCGGTTCTGCGACATCACGGTTGGATTCTAAATTTGCCAAAGTCTCAGTTGATCCCGACAAATCGGCTGCCCTTCTTGGGCATGATCCTAGACACGGAACTACAAAGAGTGTTTCTTCCGGCGGACAAAGCTCTGGAAATCCAGACCATGGTCAAGGAACTTCTGAGACCGGCAAGAGTGTCTATTCATCAATGCACTCGAGTGCTAGGGAATATGGTAGCGGCTTTGGAAGCCATTCCGTTTGGCAGGTTTCATGCTCAGGTGTTTCAGTCGGATTTGCTGAACAAATGGTCCGGGTCTCACCTGCACATGCACCGGAAAATAAGTCTATTGTCAAAGTCAGAAAAATATCTCTATGCACACTACCATATTTGCACCTCACACAGGTCCGTGCTGCGCATGCGTACGCTCTCCCGTACGTGCGCATACTCACAGTCGCGGGCACCCGCAGGCGCACGGTATGCGTATTTACGGTAGAGTTTATGTGATCATAGCGTGCGACTCAATCGTTACTTATTTTCACTATATAATGTATTTTGTAGATCATGGTCCCTTTGATAGATTCTGAAAGTTTGGTTAATATAGAATGTTCATGAACAGAGAAATCCCTCTTTGTTTGATACGAAGGGTCAGACAGGAGTAATACAGTGGTGTTTAGTATCCATCGGAAGAATATTTAATTAGAAATATTCCGGTGTTGGTTTGAAGCAGATCAATCGCTCGTGCGAATAGTTATGGACATAAGAAGTTTATGAACATTTACTTTATTTGCACTTTATTACCCATGCGGCGGGAAACCAAGTTTCCCTCCCACCTGAGCTGTTGGAAATAGTCACAGCCCACCTGTATGAATCAACCTATGACCTTTTGTTATAATGCAAAGCCGAATTCCTGTGTCCAATGAACAATGAGATTGTAGGGACCATTGAATTGCATTGTGTGTGGGGCATAAATAGAAAGGCCGATCACATCCAGGTCTCACTCTTCAACGGTTATCATTGCTGAAAATCGGGAGCTGGATGTCCAGAGGCGCATGCGATCGTTTCCTTTGTGCGTAAGTTTTTCTCCGTAATCATACTGTTTCTCTCTTGTTATTATGGGCCATATCTTTCTCTCTCTTCTCTTTCTCTCATTTTTCTCTTAAACTTAATTGTATTGTATTTACTGTGTAGTTACCTGGTTAGTTAGTCTATGTTATATTGTAGTGTATGATTTGTATTTGTATTAATTCTTTTGCAAGTATATCATTCAAAATATATATATGTTAGGCGTTGGACCCTAAGCCCAGGTATC
Source organism: Pseudophryne corroboree (assembly GCF_028390025.1). Classification (NCBI taxonomy): domain Eukaryota; kingdom Metazoa; phylum Chordata; class Amphibia; order Anura; family Myobatrachidae; genus Pseudophryne; species Pseudophryne corroboree. The sequence continues at coordinate 692,419,777 of NC_086445.1, read as the reverse complement.
TGTGTATTTCTTATAGAGTTAAGTATTCTCAGAGCGTCGGTGACTCTCAAACTGCTTTTAAGCTAGTAAAGTTATACTGTGTTGCATTTACACCATATCACTACACAAAGGGTTTACTGCATAATACACTGTTTATGGTTTAGATATAAAGGTTTTACATTGTGAGCGTATGCACCGCTGGTGATCTCCTCGTGGTCTCGAGCGGTCGCATCGCTATAGCGAATCATTACGGTATTCGGCAGCCAATAGCGTGCCTGCCTGTGATCTCTTGGCCGTGAGCGAACGTAACGCTTGAGCGTCTCGACCACGGCTAAGCGATTGTTACGCAACGTGCGTACCCTTACGGTACTTCATACGTAGTTAGCGTACAGTGTTCTTAGACCTCATAAAGGGTATTATATAAGATAAATAATCTGCTTTAACAATTGCGGGCTCGTCCTGTCCTTCACATATCTGCACTAGGTAATTTCAGCAGACATTATCCAGCAGCAAAGGGCGGGAGATCATATTCCTCGTAGTGCTGTTTGGATAAGCGTCTGCATCCCTTAGTAAAGGGTGCTGAAGGAATCCGGGAACCGGAGGTAAGAACAACACGCTAGTCTCTTTTAAAAACTGTTTATTTTTCTGTCTTGCGTACACACGCACGCATATCTGCATTTCTTTTCATTCGTGTATTTTCGTATATCACTCTCCTGTTTGCTATTGTATAGTTGATAAACGTGCTAAGAGAGATTTGCCGCTATTTCAAAGTGTAAAAGTAAAGGTAATATAGTTAAAGTATAGACAAACACACAGCTCTGCCTGAGAGACAAGGCGAAGTCAGTGTGGTGTGCGGTAGATGATCAAGGATCATCTACATTGATAAACATATAAATTGTGTTACGGTGGATCTTTATTTTGCGTACACGTGTCTCTAACAAGGACTGAGATTTGTGCACGCAAACCAAAGGCCGACGCACGCAGCGTATATTACGCAACGGAGCGTACGGGTACGCCCACGTAACTCAAATCACAAGTTTTTTCTCTCCTCTCAACGCGATAAGTAGCGCCACGCGGTAAATAACGCCAGGCGATAAATCGCACAAATTTATTTTAAATTCGAAATTTAAATTAATAGATCCTTCTCCTAATTTGTAACACATCTGGTCTAAAGAGAAATTTCTGCGCAGAAATAGAAATAGAAACAAAAGTGTACATGTGGTGAGTGAGTGTGTTGTATACAATTTTACAGGTTGAACCACAAGAAAAGTCGAGTTCTCGTGAGGTACATGCGTGTAAGTGACGTACATGGTGGCTAGGGAGGCATCCCTGGTTAAACATACAATTTGAGCATTAGAGTGTAGCAGACCAGGAGGTCATACTGTAACAGACCAGGAGGTCATAGCAGACCAACAGGTTCAGGTACAGCAGACAAGGAAGTCCGCTATACAGTCCACAGGCACAACACCAAGAAAGGGTTGGTGCAACACCCATATAGGCCATACAAGCTCTTGCTGAAGGAATTCGCAGCCGCAATTTTCGATTCCACTGGTCGCTCCGTACATAAGATCAGTTGCTTATGTGCTGAACGATTGTACCGCACGTAATTGTGTACATTAGTAAACCTGACCGGTACTATTTGTGTACGAAGGTCATAAACGCTATTTGTACATTCTAACGTGATTTGTGTAATTTTTTTTATTTTAAGGGAAGTTCGCTGCTCACTCAGGAACTATCCAACAACCAATAGTTACTGGAAAGAGTAAGTGTTCTTCGGATCACCCTCACAGGTTCCAGTAAATAGAGGTTCAGGTCGCAGGGGCCCTAGGTCGAGTACGCCAGCACCATATCGGTGTGATCAGGTCGTATTGGTCGGCGTGGGCGAGTGAGTGGGGTACTCGGTAAACCGCCACCGTCAGCCTATTTTGAACATTTTGGTTTGCGTAAGGGTTGGCTGAATAAAGCAACACCTTCGAACTATGGGGGCCACTTGTTCAGGTAAGGGGCGATCAACCTCGGTTCGGGTTGATTCAGTGAACCGACCCGTCGGGTCGGCAAGATACGTGATGTGTGAAAAATACGGTTCACACACGGAGGTTTTATGTGATGAATGGGAGAGAATGACGGTACATGACGGGGAGAAATTCCCAAGAGTAGGTAGCTTCAGCACAGAAGTGTTAACGAATTTAAGGAGAAGGATATGTCTCATTAAATCAGCAAAGAGACGAATCAAGCATTATGATTATTTGCAGTTGTGGCAACAGGAGGGTGACATACAGAGAGGATTGGCTCAGGCGGCGGGATCTAGCTCAATCAGAAAACTGATAGCCACGGCCCCACCGCCACCATATATATCGGGAGAGAAATTGGTTGCGGAGAATGACGCACTAAGGTGTAACACACAAACACTTAGCAACTGTGTAAATGTTAAAGATAATGTTAACCAATTAACCAATGCAAGTATTAACCCGTGCAAGTTGTACCCTGTTTTGAACTTTCCTCAGGAGTGTGATCAAGAAGACGAATCGGCAACAATTTCAGCGCTCTCTCTAGCAGCCACCATAGCAGAGACCACAGTAGGCACAGCTCCACCCACGAGATTAGTAACAAGGGCTCCTAGCGGAGGGATAGGTGAGGTCGTATCTACAGGTAAGTACGGCACCATACACTATGCTGAAGCCATTTCACCACAGGCTGTAGAACCCACACAGAGTGATGTTGTTAGAGTTAATCCTGTTAGGGTAATAGCTGTTCCAAATGGGAAAACTGACACATCAGGAGTCACCCCTGTGAGGAACATTGCCATGTATAGCCCATTTTCCAGAATGGAATTAAGGACCATAGTGTCTGAATTCCCTGACCCTAGAAAAGACTTAGTTGCCAGTCAAAAATACATCAGAGACTTAGGTAACACTGTAGAGCCCAACAATAAAGACTGGCAGATATTGCTGAGAGCATGTTTACCCTCCAATGTCGACGCAGCTCAATTTTTAGCTGACTGTGGATTAGATCAGGATGTACCTCTTACAGATGTGTACAACAAAGACAATGTAAAAAGAATAAGCTTACAGTTAAAGGAGTATTTCCCAGCCGTAGTTAAATGGAACAAAATATTCTCCATTAAACAGAAGGAGTCAGAAACAGCTGCAGAGTATTTTCACAGAGCATTATCAGAAATGGCAAAATACACAGGCATAGAGGACATTAAAACAAACATAAACCATCGAGAAGTAGCAGTATCGGTACTGATGGATGGTTTAAAAGAGTCATTGAAAACTAGGGTACAGACCACACAACCATGTTGGCGAGGTCTGTCTGTGGCTACTTTGAGAGAGGCTGCTATTGATCACGATAGGAACATCACCAGACACAGGGAACAACAAAGTGATAAGTTAATGGCAGTAAGTATACAGGCCCTGACCACAAAACTGCCTGTGTTAACATCACCAAACCCTGTGGGTAAGTCAAATGTGGTAACATGTTATTTTTGTCACAAACAGGGACACTTTGCACGAGACTGTAGATCGAGAAATGTACAAAAATCTTATCAACCCCCTAGACAACGACACGACACACGACATTGGGAGCAGGGTCCGCAGAAACGGAGTTATGAGCCACATGCAGGGGAAACAAAAAGATACCCCCCAAACAGAGATTGGCAAACCTCTGGTAGTTCCCAGCTAACTCCCTCACAAGTAGTTGCTGCCAGCGGGATTCAGGGAGGTCACCATACCCAATAGGGGTGTGGCCATACCTGTAATCTGCAGCCAGTAAAATTGATTGCAAGCCTTGGAAGTGAACCAGAAATTGCAATCAATGTAGCTGGTAAATCATTAAACTTTCTTGTAGACACAGGGGCGGCCAAATCAGTGATAAATTCGACAGTGGGCATGAGAACCACTGGTAAGACAATTCCAGCCATAGGGGTAACGGGAGTAGTACAGCACTACCCTGTTAGCAAACCAGCCGAGATTACAGTAGGGCCGTTACATACCAAGCATTCCTTTTTGCTGGCTGCATCGGCACCGACCAATCTCCTGGGTAGAGACTTATTGTGTAAAATGGGGTGCGTCATTTATTGTACTCCTGAAGGTGTATTCTTGGACATACCTGAGAATCACGCTCAGGAAGTACGAGACATGTTAGACTCCCCGTCAAAATTAATGTCACATACCACTATGACAAATAGGACTCCCTCCCAAGTAGAAGAAATGACATCTCAGATACCAGAGTCACTTTGGACAAAAGATGGACAGGACACTGGATTAATGGCAAACGTAGCTCCGGTAGTTGTACAAGTAAAAGATGGTAGGATAGCTCCAAAAATCCCACAGTACCCTCTGAAGCCAGAGGTGGAGTTAGGAGTTTATCCCGTAATAGAGCGCTTGCTACAACAGGGCATTCTGGTAAGAACGTCCAGCACTGCCAATAGTCCCATCTTCCCTGTTAAAAAGAGTGGGGGGAGGGGTTACCGGCTAGTGCAGGATCTAAGGGGGATTAACAAAATAGTTGAGAGTCAGTTCCCCGTAGTGCCAAATCCAGCTGTCATCTTAATGCAAATCCCTCCCACTGCAAAATTTTTCACTGTTATTGACCTCTGCTCCGCTTTCTTTTCGGTACCTCTGCACCCTGACAGTCAATATTTGTTTGCATTTACATACAGAGGAGTCCAATACACATGGACTCGATTACCACAAGGATTCATAGATAGTCCAAGTATATTTTCTCAGGCTTTGCATGATTGTTTACAGTCTTTCCAACCAGTGAGTGGATCAGTATTAATACAGTACGTGGATGATCTACTACTGTGTTCTGATTCATTGGAAGCATCCCTGAAGGATACGAAACAGCTCCTGTTTCATCTTTCAGACACAGGACACAAGGTTTCCAAAGACAAGTTGCAATTATGCCAAACTAAGGTAAAATATTTGGGACACTGTCTAACACAAGGACTGAGACACCTGACCGCTGATAGAATTCAAGCAATTAGAGACATGACTCTGCCACAAACCCAGCAACAGATCAGAACATTTTTAGGAATGTGTGGGTATTGCCGTAACTGGATCCCAGGGTTTTCCATTTTAGCGTTACCTTTGCAGGAGATGGTCTCCTCAAACAAACCTGATCGGATTTCGCATACAGACGAGTCTGAGGCAGCATTTGAGAGACTTAAACAGTGCCTAACGCAGGCACCAGCATTAGGTATGCCGGACTATGGGAAACCCTTTGAACTATACGGAACAGAAAGTGCTGGTTGCGCGGCAGGCGTACTAACCCAAAAGCACGGTGATGCCAGCAGGCCAGTAGCATGTTACAGCGCTCAGCTAGACACGGTAGCGCGATCCCTCCCCACATGCTTGCGAAGTGTTGCTGCGATAGCATTGCTAGTAACGAAAAGCGAAGACGTCGTGCTAGGTCACAACCTCACAATTCATACACCACATGCAGTGTCAGCCCTGTTAAATTCTGCCCAAACCAGACACGTCTCATCAGCGCGGTTTACAAGATGGGAATTGGCACTAATGGCCCCCGTAAACATCACCATAAGGAGATGCAGTGCATTAAATCCTGCAACATATCTCCCAGGTGTGCCTGGACAGGCACAAAGGGTGGAGGATGAGAGTGGTGGGGAAGGAGAATTTAACACAAAGGAAGACACTCATGATTGTATGGAATATTTGACCCAAAATTTTACCGCAAAGCCTGACATCAGTGACAACCCACTGGAAGATGCAGAACTTACGTTCTACACGGACGGTAGTTGTCATAGACAGTCAGACTCGGGAGACTTGTGTACTGGATACGCAGTCGTAGATGACCAAGGCACCATAGAAGCGGAACCGCTAGGCCCACCTCACTCAGCCCAGGTTGCTGAACTGGTCGCCCTAACCAGAGCATGTGAATTGGCTAAGGGCAAATCAGCCAATATCTACACCGATTCTAGATACGCATTCGGGGTAGTCCATGATTTCGGAGCCCTATGGCGCCTCAGAAATTTCATGACGGCAGCTGGTACACCGGTAGCGCATGCAGCTCACATAAAAAGGCTTCTAACAGCGATACAGGAACCCGACAGAGTGGCTGTTATCAAATGTAAAGCACATACATATAGCCAAGACCCAGTATCACTTGGTAACAGCCGAGCAGACGAAGCTGCTAAATTAGCAGCTGGTACCCCCAGACAGACAGACACCACACAACTGATGGTATTTAATACCATCAACACACAGAAGTTGTGTGAGATGCAAAATTTGTGTTCCACACAGGAAAGGGCAGTCTGGAAGGCAAAGGGATATGGCCAGGAGTCCTCAGGACTCTGGACGGATGGACATGGTAAACCGGTGGCCCCCAGAGCATATCTTCCATGTTTGGCTGAAGCAGCTCACGGGCTGACTCATCTAGGCAAGGAAGGGATGTGCAAGTTGGTAAGAGCATATTGGTGCGCCCCAGGATTCTCCTCTCATGCGAGTAAAAGAGCCATGTCATGCCTTACCTGTTTGAGAAAGAATATTGGAAAGGCAATACCTACAGAACCATCCCATATCCCACCTGCCGGCGGCCCTTTCCAGGTAATACAGATTGACTTCATTCAATTACCCCCTTGTCGAAATTTGAAATATGTACTTGTTTGTATAGATGTTTTCTCAAATTGGGTCGAAGCATTTCCGGCGGCCACAAATACCGCTATGTTTACTGCTAAGAAAATTGTGCAGGAATTTGTATGTAGATATGGTATCCCTAGAATTATCGAAAGTGATAGGGGTACCCATTTTACAGGTGATGTCTTTCAAGGAATGTGTAAATTGATGGGAATTGATAACAAGCTGCACACTCCATACCGTCCACAGGCGAGTGCGAAAGTGGAAAGAGTGAACAGCACTATTAAAAATAAACTGAGTAAAGTGATGGCAGAGACAGGATTGACATGGCCAGAAGCTTTACCCATTGTACTGTACAGCATCAGAACCACTCCCAGGTCCCCTCTTAATCTGTCTCCCTTTGAAATCTTGTTTGGTCGACAACCGCATGTTATGATTAACCCTCAGGATGATTTGAAGTGTAACAATGAAGTGACTGTAAAATACTTGATTAACATGAGTAAACAGTTAAGGAATCAAAATGATAATCTGAAGTTAGTGATTCCTGATTTACCAGATAGTAATTGTCATGACATTGAACCTGGGGATTATGTAATGATACGGAATTTTCTACGCTCAGGTTGCCTTATTGACAGATGGGAAGGACCATACCAGGTCTTATTGACTAGCACTACAGCATTGAAGGTTGCTGAGAGAGAGACTTGGGTTCATTCGTCCCACTGTAAGAAGGTCGTTGATCCAGAGAAGTCCTGTGATAAGGAACAGACGGTAGAGGTTGTATCACTAGAGTGTCTGTTCCAGGAGGACTAAGGCGGCACCTGAGCATCGAGAACCACAAGATCAAAAGCAGTTGTCGATCCCCTGTTCCCTTTTATTGTTTTTCTCCAACTTCCCATCCCCTCTCCCTCAAATTATTTTTTTTTCCCCTTCTCATTCTTCTCCGTTTCCTCCTACAAGATGGACTTGCCCCAAGAGACTGTGATCCGGATTTTCCTGTTGACCATGATGTTGACCAGAGCAGTCTGTTCCGGCGAGAGTACCATGGAGGTCGAGAGAGGGTCTGGAATGGGTTCTGATGATAAAGATGGAGGCGTAGTTTTCCAAGAACAACATAATCAACAAGCAAAGGCGAGTATCAGAAAACGATCCGATAGCATTGACCATAGAAGGAATTGTGAAGGATTGTTAGCTGAAGAAAACTGTATCTGTCGGCTCTGTAACAATGTCATTGAGGATGGGTGCATAAAGAAATGCCAATCCAGTTTTAATATCCATATGGACCGGCATCCCTTGAGTGACTATCACTCTTTAGTGGGTAGTGTGTTAAATAAAACAGATTGTTGGGTATGCTCTCAAGTACCTCAAGGTCATAGCAAATCAGGGCTAGTACCATTTCCTTTAACGTTAGGGGAGGTACTTGAGTTAAGTGGTGGGAGACCGGTGGACAGGAGGTTTAATATCTCCAGCCCTCCTAGTTTTAAGCTCCACCAATACCATGTGGATAGGTCCCTATTATGTTTTAACATCTCCAATCCCCGAAAGCCGGGAAATTGGGAAGTGTCATGGAGTAACCAAACCATGACCATTTTTCGCATAGAGCAGATAGAATGCCTACAGATACAGAGCTTGTACGCCACATAGCCAGTAGAGGAAAATCTTTCCGGTATAGGTATACCTTAGGAAATAGGATTACGAGAGTTGGAGAGGTATCACCAGGATGCTGTGCACATATCGTACAACCTGATACGTGTACTAAGCAGATGGAAGAATTAGGGTTAGGAGATTTCACTTGGAAGGTGTGTAATATGGTTATGTCCTACTCCGTCCCATATGTTCTCCCCGATGATGCATATTTCATATGCGGGAGAAAGGCGTATAAGTGGCTTGCCCCAAACTCTGAAGGATTGTGTTATATTGGAAAAGTACTGCCTGAAGTAATGACTGTATCACATGACAAAATGAAAGACATACACCGTGTTGCCCAAACTCCTTATACTCACACCCATTACGAGCACGTAGTTAAACGGCACCTGATAGAAAGAACAGAGCACCCGGCCTCTGACATGATCAGTGAATCCACCGGGATTCAATTCTTAATCGCGTTAGATATCACTCACACCGCTAGAGGAGTGTTGAATTATAAATACATTTCTGCGCTCGCCAATTTGTTAGATAATATCACTGAAATGTATGATGACACGTTTAGGTATACTGGAAGGGAACTTCAGGCTTACAAAACAGAACTAGTCCAGCATAGAATGGTTCTTAATTACCTCACAGCAGTAACAGGCGGATATTGTGTCACACTGGCAACACAATACGGCGTGAAATGTTGCACATATATTACGAATAGCACCGAGGACCCGGTCGAGGTCATAGACCAAAAGATGGACGATATTCTCCAACTAAAGTGGGAATTTCGCAGAAGACACAATCTCACCCTTGCTGCTGTGAGTAATGAGCTGACTGGTTGGGTGTCATGGTTGAACCCGCGAAATTGGTTCTCCGGTTTAGGAGAATGGGCCCAAGGAGTTATAATGGATGTTGGGAAGTTTCTCCTATGTATCTTAGGTGTTATCATAACGATTGGTTTGATATTTAGATGCGGTCAGGCTTTAATGAGGTGCAATCATCATACTAGGGTAATGAGTTTAAGGAGTGAGGAAACTGTAATTCCAATGGACTTGATTTATGACCCAACGGTAGAAACAATGATGTAATGAAAATGCGATTTCTACGGTCCGTTTCTTTCACCTGTTTTTCCGTTTCCTCCAAGGTAAAAAGACCCACTTGGACGAGGAATTTGATGAGCCGATATACAGACAACAGAGAGATTAAAGAAGAAGTTTTGACAACCTGATACACAGATTTTTGATGAACTATGCCATGGATCCCCAGTTTCCCTAGAAATTTTAAAATTACGCTAGCCCAACACTTTTGTAAATCTATGGACATTGACAGCTTTGCTCGCACCTTATGAGCAAAAGCACAAAGAAGACTGCATTCAACAGACACCAAACAAGACCTCAATCGACGAATGTACATTTACCTGACATAGAATACCACCGCATTTACCGTAATTATGTCTTTTCTTCATTTCTACAACCCTCAGGTAATGACACACATAGTCGATAGGGAATACAGGCACAGATATCAGCAAATCACATATCTCCCCCATTCATGTATCATCAACTACAATGTGCTCCCCCATTTTGTTACAACCAAAGCCGAAAAGAGCTCGGTAAAGTTTGACAGCCCATCCACAGACCCGTACCACGGGATAAGAAGGAATTCAAATGTATACTTCGCAATACCTCGAAGCTTGATTTAAAACACGTACGGCACGATGATACATGACCCCCAAGCACGGATTCATACACACATACTTCTGCTATCTCACTAGGTCATACCCTTTTCCTACCATCTCCTCTCCTCCCTTACCCAACCATGTAAATGTATTAACCCCTAACATATATTTTTCTCTTTTTGAAATGTTTTCAGGAAGTGGCAGTTATTGTTGACTGCCAAAGGGTGGACTGTCAAAGTCACAAAAATATCTCTATGCACACTACCATATTTGCACCTCACACAGGTCCGTGCTGCGCATGCGTACGCTCTCCCGTACGTGCGCATACTCACAGTCGCGGGCACCCGCAGGCGCACGGTATGCGTATTTACGGTAGAGTTTATGTGATCGTAGCGTGCGACTCAATCGTTACTTATTTTCACTATATAATGTATTTTGTAGATCATGGTCCCTTTGATAGATTCTGAAAGTTTGGTTAATATAGAATGTTCATGAACAGAGAAATCCCTCTTTGTTTGATACGAAGGGTCAGACAGGAGTAATACAGTGGTGTTTAGTATCCATCGGAAGAATATTTAATTAGAAATATTCCGGTGTTGGTTTGAAGCAGATCAATCGCTCGTGCGAATAGTTATGGACATAAGAAGTTTATGAACATTTACTTTATTTGCACTTTATTACCCATGCGGCGGGAAACCCAGTTTCCCTCCCACCTGAGCTGTTGGAAATAGTCACAGCCCACCTGTATGAATCAACCTATGACCTTTTGTTATAATGCGAAGCCGAATTCCTGTGTCCAATGAACAATGAGATTGTAGGGACCATTGAATTGCATTGTGTGTGGGGCATAAATAGAAAGGCCGATCACATCCAGGTCTCACTCTTCAACGGTTATCATTGCTGAAAATCGGGAGCTGGATGTCCAGAGGCGCATGCGATCGTTTCCTTTGTGCGTAAGTTTTTCTCCGTAATCATACTGTTTCTCTCTTGTTATTATGGGCCATATCTTTCTCTCTCTTCTCTTTCTCTCATTTTTCTCTTAAACTTAATTGTATTGTATTTACTGTGTAGTTACCTGGTTAGTTAGTCTATGTTATATTGTAGTGTATGATTTGTATTTGTATTAATTCTTTTGCAAGTATATCTTTCAAAATATATATATGTTAGGCGTTGGACCCTAAGCCCAGGTATCTGTGTATTTCTTATAGAGTTAAGTATTCTCAGAGCGTCGGTGACTCTCAAACTGCTTTTAAGCTAGTAAAGTTATACTGTGTTGCATTTACACCATATCACTACACAAAGGGTTTACTGCATAATACACTGTTTATGGTTTAGATATAAAGGTTTTACATTGTGAGCGTATGCGCCGCTGGTGATCTCCTCGTGGTCTCGAGCGGTCGCATCGCTATAGCGAATCATTACGGTATTCGGCAGCCAATAGCGTGCCTGCCAGTGATCTCTTGGCCGTGAGCGAACGTAACGCTTGAGCGTCTCGACCACGGCTAAGCGATTGTTACGCAACGTGCGTACCCTTACGGTACTTCATACGTAGTTAGCGTACAGTGTTCTTAGACCTCATAAAGGGTATTATATAAGATAAATAATCTGCTTTAACACTATCTTTCAGGGCCAGGATCTCTCTCCTGTGGTGGCTGCAAGGCTCTCACCTTCTAGAGGGACTGGGTTCTGCTGACCAAAGATGCAAGTCTCCGAGGCTGGGGGGCAGTAACGCAAGGAAGAAGTTTCCAGGGAAAATGGTCAAGCCAGGAGTCTTGTCTCCACATAAATGTTCTCGAGTTAAGAGCCGTTTACAACGGCCTCCTGCAAGTAAGGAACCTTCTCCAGGGTCTCCCTGTCCTGATCCAGTCGGACAACATAACAGCGGTGGCGTACGTAAACTGCCAAGGCGGAATAAGGAGCAGGGCGGCGATGGCGGAAGCCACAAGAATTCTCCACTGGGCGGAACAGCACGTGAGCGCTCTGTCAGCAGTCTTCCTCCTGGGCGTGGACAACTGGGAAGCAGACTTCCTCAGCAGACACGAACTCCATCCAGGAGAGTGGGCTCTTCATCAAGAGGTATTTGCAGAAGTGACAAGGCGTTGGGGCATTCCTCTGATAGACATGATGGCGTCTCGTCTCAACAAGAAGCTTCCGAATTATTGTTCCAGGTCGAGGGATCCCCAAGCCTGTGCGGTGGACGCCCTGGTAACTCCGTGGGTGTTTCGGTCGGTGTATGTGTTCCCTCCGCTACCTCTCATCCCCAAGGTGTTGAAGATCATAAGACGAACAAGGGTTAAGGCTATACTCGTCGCTCCAGGTTGGCCTCGGAGGGCCTGGTATCCGGATCTTCAGGAATTACTAGTGGAAGATCCCTGGCCGCTTCCTCTAAGAGAGGACCTGTTACTGCAGGGGCCATGCGTGTTCCTGGACTTACCGTGGCTGCGTTTGATGGCGTGGAAGTTGAACGCCAGATCCTAGCCCAGAAGGGTATTACCGGGGAGGTCATCCCCACACTCCTTAAGGCTAGGAAGGAGGTCACGGCGAAACATTATCACCGTATTTGGAGAAGGTATGTGTCGTGGTGTGAAACCAAAGCAGCGCCTGCGGAGGAGTTTCACTTGGGTAATTTCCTCCATTTTTCACAGGCAGGCGTGGACGCAGGCCTGAAATTGGGTTCCATAAAAGTGCAGATTTCGGCTTTATCTATCTTTTTTCAAAAGGAATTGGCCGTCCTTCCTGAGGTTCAGACTTTCGTGAAGGGAGTGCTGCATATCCATCCTCCATTTGTGCCACCCGTGGCACCGTGGGATCTTGAAGTGGTGTTGCAGTTTCTTATGTCTCACTGGTTTGAACCTTTGCGTAAGGTTGAGTTGAAGTTTCTCACTTGGAAAGTGGTCATGCTTTTGGCTTTGGCGTCTGCCAGACGAGTGTCCGAGTTGGCGGCTTTGTCTCACGAGAGCCCATATTTGATTTTTCATGTGGATAGAGCGGAATTGCAGACTCGTCAACAATTTCTGCCGAAGGTGGTGTCTTCGTTTCACATAAATCAACCTATTGTGGTACCTGTGGCTACGGATGCTGTGGCAGTCCCAAAATCTCTTGCTGTTGTGAGAGCTTTGAAAATTTATGTCGCCAGAACGGCTCTTACTAGAAAAACAGAGGCTCTGTTTGTTCTGTATGCTTCCAACAAGATTGGAAATCCTGCTTCTAAGCAGACTATTGCACGCTGGATTTGTCATACGATTCAGCACGCTCATTCATCGGCTGGGCTACCGTGGCCGAAGTCAGTAAAGGCCCATTCTACCAGGAAGGTGGGCTCATCTTGGGTGGCTGCCCGAGGGGTCTCGGCGCTTCAACTTTGCCGGGCAGCTACATGGTCGTGTTCAAACACTTTTGCTAGATTCTACAAGTTTGATACCCTCAAAAAAGAATACAATATACAGCGCTTGGAAAAAACTGGATATGGAAAAAAACAATTGAATTTTATTTAGTAAATTATATTGCAGAAATTAGTTAAAAATTCATAGATGTACATCAATTAAAAAATAAAATAAAAATAATATACACTGTTAGTATAAAATTATTGGGCAAGCACAGCACAGCAGAATGGTTTGGTATATTACCATATGAGAGGTTGAGAAGTCAATTGGTGCATATACTCCTAGGAACTTATGCCACAGTCCTGGGGGCAATTTACAATGCAGGCAGATGTAAGTCCACAAATTTCTTTAGGAACAGACCTTATGCTTTGTTCCGAGCAGCAGCTCAGTCCTATTGGTAGCTTGGTCTCCTTTCTTTGTAGTGGATATCTGTCAATTCCCCATTTAGGCAGGTAAATGGACTTCCAGGCTTGTTCCAGGTGTTTGGCAATTGGAGTCTGTATGCCCAACCTCTCCAGACCAGACTTTTAAAGGGCACTTCCACAGCAAACACCTACACCTTGAGAAAGCTGTTGTTACAGTGAAACGCGTTGGTCTGGAGAGGTTGGGCATACAGACTCCAATTGCCAAACACCTGGAACAAGCCTGGAAGTCCATTTACCTGCCTAAATGGGGAATTGACCATTCTGCTGTGCTGTGCTTGCCCAATAATTTTATACTAACAGTGTATATTATTTTTATTTTATTTTTTAATTGATGTACATCTATGAATTTTTAACTAATTTCTGCAATATAATTTACTAAATAAAATTCAATTGTTTTTTTCCATATCCAGTTTTTTCCAAGCGCTGTATATTGTATTCTTTTTTGTTGCTTTCAGGGGCTAACTACCCCCCTTTTTACAGCCGCTTAACGAGAAGCACCACACCTCATAAGCGCCGAACCTATTACCTTGGTAATTTTTTTCTTTTGCAAGTTTGATACCCTGGCTGATGAGGACCTTATGTTTGCTCAATCGGTGCTGCAGAGTCATCCACACTCTCCCGCCTGGTCTGGAGCTTTGGTATAGACCCCATGGTCCTTTTGGAGTCCCCAGCATCCTCTAGGACGTAAGAGAAAATATGATTTTAATACCTACCGGTAAATCTTTTTCTCCTAGTCCGTAGAAGATGCTGGGCGCCCATCCCAGTGCGGACTGTTCTTTGCAGTTGTTTTGATTCTGGTTACTTTCGGTTACACGAGGTTTGTGTATCAGTGTATTCAGCTTGTTGCTGTTGTTGGTTCATACTGTTATCTGGTTTCCTGTTGTTCCAGTTGTACGGTATGTTTGTGGTGTGGGCTGGTAGTTTTCTCGCCCTTAGTTAACAAAAATCCTTTCCTCGAAATGTCCGTCTCTCCTGGGCACAGTTCCTATAACTGAGGTCTGGGGGAGGGGCATAGAGGGAGGAGCCAGTTCACACCCAGTAAAAGTCTTTTTATTGTGCCCATGTCTCCTGTGGATCCGTCTATACCCCATGGTCCTTTTGGAGTCCCCAGCATCCTCTACGGACTAGGAGAAAAGGATTTACCGGTTGGTATTAAAATCCTATTTTTAATTACCTACCGGTAAATCCTTTTCTCGTAGACACATTTCTAGTAGATACTAATTTCAACAGTGTGACCGCCTTCCAAGTAAGAAACTTGACATCCACCTCCTGTAAAGGCTCGAACCAATCCGATTGCAGGAACTGCAGCACCACATTAAGGTCCCAAGGTGCCGTAGGAGGCACAAAGGGTGGTTGGATGTGCAGAACCCTTTTCAAGAATGTCTGAACCTCAGGGAGAGAAGCCAATTGTTTCTGGAAGAAAATGGACAAGGCCGAAATCAGGACCTTTATGGAGCCCAAGCGTAGGCCCACATCCACACCTGCTTGCAGAAAGAGGAGAAACCGTCCCAGTTGAAACTCCACCATAGGAAACTTCTTGGATTCACACCAAGACACATATTTTTTCAAAATCCGATGGCAATGTTTAGACGTTACTCCCTTCCTAGCGTGTATCAGGGTAGGAATTACCTTGTTTTGAATGCCCTTCCGAGCTAAGATCTGGCGTACAACCTCCATGCCATCAATTGTAGCAGCGGTAAGTCTTGATAGGCGAACGGCCCCTGTTGTAGAAGGTCCTCGCGAAGAGGAAGAGGCCTCGGATCCTCCGGCAGTAATTACAGAAGATCTGCGTGCCAAGCCCTTCTTGGCCAGTCCGGAGCAATGAGGATCACCTGAACTCCTGTTCATTTTATTTGTTTGAGAATCCTTGGGATGAGTGGAAGTGAAGGGAACACATACACTGACTGGAACATCCACAGAGTTACCAGTGCATCCACCGCCACTGCTTGTGGGTATCTTGACCTGGAACAGTACCTCCAAAGTTTCTTGTTGAGGCGAGAGGCCATCATGTCTTTTTTAGGTACACCCCATTGGCTTGTCACCTGGAGGCCCCATTCTCGTGTCTGCTGAGGAAGTCCGCTTCCCAGTTGTCCACTCCAGGAAAGAAGATTGGTGACAGTGCCACCGCATGCTTTTCTGCCCACAGGAAGATTATTGTTACCTCTGACATTGCCGCTCTGCTCTTCGTTGTGCCCTGTCGGTTTATGTAAGACACTGCCGTTACATTGTCCGACTGAACCTGTATAGCCTGATCTTGCAGAAGATGTGCCGCTTGTAGAAGGCCGTTGTATATGGCCCTTAGTTCCAGAATGTTTATCGGAAGGATGGATTCCAGACTTGACCACTTTCCTTGGAAATTTTCCCCTTGGGTGACTGCTCCCGAACCTCTGAGACTTGCATCTGTGGTTAGAAGGATCCAGTTCTGAATCCCGAACCTGCAGCCCTCGAGTAGGTGAAAAGTTTGCAGCCACCAGAGAAGTGAAATTCTGGCTTTTGGCGACAGGCGTATCTGCTGGTGCATGTGAAGATATGATACCGACCATTTGTCTAGGAGATCCAGCTGGAAGGACCTCGCATGGAATCTTACATACTGTAGAGCCTCGTAGGAGGCTACCATCTTCCCCAGGTGAATGCACTGATGAACCGATACCCGTGCTGGCTTCAGGACATCCCGGACCATTGATTGGATCACCAATGCTTTCTCCACAGGTAGGAACACCATTTGCACTTCCGTGTCGAGTATCATCCCCAGGAAAGGCAGTCTCCTTGTCGGCTCCAAATATGACTTTGGAAGGTTCAGGATCCACCCATGAATCTGGAGAAGTCGAGTTGAGAGAGCAATACTCTGTAACAACCTCTCCCTGGAAGATGCTTTTATCAGCAGATCGTCCAGATATGGAATTATGTTCACTCCCTGCCGGCGGAGGAGTAGCATCATCTCTGCCATGACCTTTGTGAACACCCTCGTTGCTGTGGAGAGACCAAATGGCAGTGCCTGGAACTGATAGTGACAGTCCAATAGCGCAAATCTGAGATAAGCCTGGCGAGGTGATCAGATCGGAATGTGAAGGTACGCATCCTTTATATCTAGGGATATTAGGAATTCCCCCTCCTCCAGACCCGAGATCACCGCTCTCAGAGACTCCGTCTTGAATTTGAATTCCCTCAAGTATGGGTTCAATGACTTTAGGTTTAATATCAGCCTTCCCGAACGGTCCGGTTTTGGTACCACAAACAGGTTTGAGTAGTAACCCTTGTGTTTTAGGTGAGGTGGAACTGGAACAATAACATTTGTTTGAACCAATTTTTGAATTGCTTCCTGTAGGATAGCACTTTCTGTCAGCGAAGCTGGTAAGCCTGATTTGAAGAATCTGTGAGTTGGGAGTTCTTGAAACTCCAGTCTTTACCCCTGGACAACAATATCTCTTACCCAGGGGTCTGGGCATGATGACGCCCAGATGGGACTGAAATTTTTTAGTCTCGCTCCCACCTGCCCGATCTCCAGGCTGGGAGGTCCACCGTCATGCTGAAGATTTTGAGGAAGCAGAACCTGGTTTCTGTTCCTGAGAACCTGTTGGTGCAGGTTTTCTGGATTTTCCCCGACTACCCCTAAACAAAGTGGAAGGGGGTTTGGACTTCTTCACTTTTGTGGTTCTAAAGGACTACAGTGTAGACGTAACATAATATTTCCTAGTCGGTGGTGTTGCTGAGGGAAGAAAGGTTGACTTACCCGCAGTTGCCATCGAGATCCACACATCCAATGAGTCCCCACACAGAGCCTTACATGTGAAGGGTAGTTTCTCCACACTTTTCTTGGATTCTGCATCCGCCGTCTATTGGCGTAGCCAGAGTCCTCTGCGCGCCGAGACCGTCATAGAAGTAGCTCTTGCGTTTAGCATGCCAAGGTCCTTCATGGCCTTCACCATGAAACCTGCAGAATCCTGTATGTGACTTAAAAACAATTCAAAGTCACTCCTATCCATAGTATCTAAGTCCTCTAGTAATGTGCCTGACCACTTTACTATGGCCTTAGAAATCCACGCACAAGCAATAGTGGGCCTTAAAGCCACGCCAGTAGCCGTGTATAGTGATCTGAGTGTAGTCTCAATCTTGCGGTCTGCCAGCTCTTTTAAGGCGGTTGAACCAGGGACAGGTAAAACCACCTTTTTAGACAACCTAGATACAGAAGCATCTAATATAGGTGGGTTTTCCCACTTCTATCCTCTTCAGGGAAAGGGAAAGCAATGAGAATTCTTTTAGGGATCTGGAATTTCTTCTCTGGGTTTTCCCAGGATTTTTCAAATAAAGAGTTTAACTCTTTAGAAGCAGGGAAGGTAAGCAATGATTTCTTATTTTCGGTAAAATAAGATTCCTCCTCCTGCTCAGGTACCTTCTCAGAAATATGTAAAACATCCCTAATGGCTTCAATCATTAGCTGCACCCCTCTAGCAAGGGATGCATCTCCCCCATGCATATCCCCATCACCGTCTCCTGTCGGTATCCGTGTCAACTTGCATTATCTGGGCAAGTGTAATTTTTTTCGGCTATGTAGGGGGGGTGTTTGAGGAAGTAGTGGGAGCTGAATACTTCAAACCCTCTACAGATTTTCTCAAAAACTGTGTCTCTTTCTCAGTATCTGACATTCTTGTAGAAATCTAGGATATCATTCCCCTTAAAGAATCCACCCACCGGGGTTCGGATTCCGAAGGCTGGGAAAGTACATTACAGTCCTGAGTACATGGGATAGACTCATCAGGAGGAGATACACATTCTGCAGCACAGGACACAGAGTCCCTAGACATGGTAAAGTGTATACACACACACACACACACACACACACACACGAAAATGTCAGACACAGTTTCCCCCAGAGTACCTTCAGAGAGTCACAGAGTAAAAGGAGCCAGCCACACAGCGCCCCAGTAGGCAGTTATTATGATAAAAGCCTGGCACTGACTAATTAAACTATAACACCCTGGTACCGCAGAGGTATGCTGGAGTTATGTGGAGGGCAGCGGTCCCTGTCAGCTTCTTTGTCTGTATAATATGCAGGGAGAAAATGGTGCTGGTGAGTACTGGATCCACTCTGAAAGGAAGCCCCGCCCCTTGCAATGGCGTGCGGCTTACCGCACTAAGTTATTTATATTGGCCTGAGGTGTTTGTTGCTAACAGCAGGGATTAGCCCCTGTTAGCAGAGTGACCAGTTTAGGGTGAATTGCGCTGGCCCAGGACGCCCCTCAAGCGCCTACACAGTGTGTCTGAGCCTGCCGGAGGGCAGCCTGTCAGAGCTGTGCTCCCATCCTTGTGCCGCCATTCCCGCCGGCGACCTGCTAACCGGGCCGCCGGTGCTGCACTCACCACTCTTTTTTCTTCTGGCTCTGTTAGGTGGTGGCGGCCATGCTGCGGGAGTGAGCGGTCGCATCGTGGGCTTGCGATCAGCACCCCCAGGAGCTCAGTGTCCTGCCAGCAAAGATAGAGAACCATTAACTTCAAAAGTTGGTTCCTACTCCCCCCCCCCCCCCCCTAAGTCCCACAAAGCAGGAAGGCTGTTGCCAGCAGCCTTCCTGTAACCTAACAACTCAGAAAACAATAAAGCTAGAAAAACTCCTTAGAACTCCCCTAGCTGTGACCGGCTCCTCCGGGCACATTTTCTAAACTGAGTCTGGTAGGAGGGGCAAAGAGGGAGGAGCCAACCCACACTATTAAACTCTTCAAGTGCCCATGGCTCCTAGTGGACCCGTCTATACCCCATGTTACTAAATGGAACCCCAGCATCCTCTAGGACGTAAGAGACATAGGTGGTCATTCCGAGTTGTTCGCTCGCTATTTTCGGTCGCTGTGCAGCGATCAGGCTAAAAATCTGCACTTCTGCACATGCGCACGCGCGATGTACTTTCACAACAGCCGATGCAGTTTCACACAAGGTCTAGCGACGCTTTTTATTCGCACTGCTGGCCGCAGAGTGATTGACAGGAAGTGGGAGTTACTGGGAGGTAACTAACCGTTTTCTGGGAGTGTTTGGTAAAATGCAGGCGTGTCAGATACAAACGCAGGCATGCCTGGGAAAACGCAGGCGTGGCTGGCCGAACGCAGGGCGTGTTCATGACATCAAAACAGGAACTAAATAGTCTGAAGTGATCGCAAGCTAGGAGTAGGTCTGGAGCTGCTCAGAAACAGCACAATCTTTTTTTGTAGCAGCGCTGCGATCCTTTCATTCGCACTTCTGCTAAGCTAAGATACACTCCCAGAGGGCGGCGGCTTAGCGTTTGCACGGCTGCTAAAAGCAGCTAGTGAGCGAACAACTCGGAATGAGGGCCATAGTCTTCAGTCAAATCAGGATTATTCTGATTTGATTTGATTGAAGACTATTTTGCATTGTACATGAATAATACTGATACACTGTGTGCCGCAAGGCCATGTCCGTTTTAGGCCGAGTCCTTCGGAATGCAAAGAGACCCTATTTTGGGGTTAAAGGCTGGGGGCCAGGGGGGCCCAAAGCATATTGTTGCACCTGGGCCCACCACTGACTAGTTCCACCCTTTGTTGATGTCCGATGCGCATGCACATTGTGGTGCATACGCATGCACAGCATACTTACCTACTTTGTGGAGGGAGCAGCCAGGTCACACAAGAGGGGGCGCGGAGGAGGCAATACGGGGGCGTGGTGACGTGTTTGCATCATCGTAGCCACGCCCCTGCTCTGTAATGCCCACATTATTGGTATTGCAGAGCGGGGGCGGGGCTACCCCGCCCCTTTTTTCTATTAAACAGGCTTAAAGTGGTGGGGGGCATGGGATGCAGCGGGAGGAGTGCGGAGTGGGGTAGGGGTGGCGAGCGGGATGCGGGAGACTTGCCCCCTTCCCCGGGGGGCCGGGAGTGCCACCCTAATTTCGGGAGCCTCCCGGCCTTTCCGGCAGAGTGGGCAAGTATGATGCACAGTTACTACCTGATCGCCCGCTGTGCGAAAACACACAGCAGCAATCGGGTCTGAATATGACCTGTAGAATTGGACATTGATCTTCCTGGCCAATCAACCTAGTTTGCCAGTATCTTTACACCAGCCCCCCAAAGGATACACCTCCTTATAAATGGGCATCTAGAGGTGTGTCCAAATTTCATTAGGTGAAATCTCTAAAGTGCTGCTACAATTATGTTAACTAGCCCTTTTATATGTTCCACTAACAGTTCACTTCCCAGATGTCTGAGGATGAAAGTGTAAGATATGCACAAATCTAGCTATGGATGCCTTTTATTACACGTGAACAACATACAGAAATTCATATATGTGCCATATGCCTAAATCTGAATGAGGACCGATGATATCACATTATAAATCTGGCAAATAATACCAATGTACTTATCTCTGTTCTGCACAAGCCATCAATTCCTGAAATGATGCAGATTTAACAAATTTGAAAGGTATAATTTATTTCTAAAGCTATTATTATTCTAAGTGTTCTTTTAGGAAGAGTACTCTACAATATATGCTACTATAATTTTTCCCTCTGCCTAGCACTTCCAGTAGTGATGGCTGGCAGTGAAACCTGTTACTGCTTTGTGAATGTTTCCTTAAGTTAGAGTTATTAAGTTATTAAGTGGTTATGATGATGGAGAACATTAAGGGGCCTATTTATCACCGTGGTGTGATAAAATCACCCGAATCCTCACTGTGATAATGGATTACATAGCACGTATGTATAAATTATCGCATGCAGGGACAGAGCTTGTCTCTGTCCCTGCGATAACAATCTGCAGCTTCTTTGGGGTATTTTGCAACCACCGTTGACATCGCCGCTACCGCCGCCTCCTGGTCAACTCCCCTCATGACTACCCTCGTGCCGCGGCCCCCACCCCCCATGGTAATTATACTTACCAGTCCAGGGAGCCAGAGATCACTGCTCCTGTAGGGCTGCCGGGCGCCGGATCCTGTGCGCTGCTGTGTCCCCCAGGGCTGTAAAGTGAGCTGCAGTTTTGCAGCGTCACTTTACTGCACCAGGGTTCACAGCACAGCACATGAAGGACCGATGACCAGCTCCCTGGACTAGTAAGTATTTTTTTTATTAATTTTTACTTTTTTTTGTTAGTTTGTTTTAACCAGTGATAGCTTGGGTGTCCATCGGACACACAGAGCTGATTACACTGGCCGGTCCCCGCACAGCTTTCTCTACCAGGGGTCAGAGAAAGCTGGGTAGAAGTAGGGATCTCGCAGTGTTGCCCTGTGATTTAACCAGCCTGAGCTGGCATTAATATCACAGGGCACACTGCGGTGTTTTTTTTTAACATTTTTTGTAAATTCGTCCATATCGCATTTCCCATTATAAGTATGGGGAATGCGATAAGGGGTTACAAAAAAAAAATTACAATTAAAGGGTTTGGAGCAGATTTTCATGAAAACTGATCCAATAAGCCCTTTAATAAATTTCAGGGATACTAAAATAATGTGAAAAGGGTGTGAAAACACCCTTTAAAAAAAAAATATGACAGTAACAATAATGTTAATAAATAGGCCTCTAAGTGATGATAACTGACAACTTTCTGACAGCTGACATAAGAACAGTCATCAAGTGCTGGATCAGTACTGTAACAATAAATCACCACAACCAATAGCAAGGACATTGTTAGATACAGATGGAGTGGTGCTCATATAATGCTGCTCCATCGCAAACGTGCACTCCCAGCGCGGCTAGGCGATCTGGCGCCTAGCCATGGTACGGTTTGATTGTCCTTTTATCACAACCAGCAGGAGCCCCCGTGGGCATTTTTATACATCCCCATGGATACATAGCACTTTTACAGGGGTACAACTGATCAGCCCAGGGAGGAACCAGGTTAGCAGAAATGTTAGTCAATGCACTTTCAGTATCCACTAAGGCCCAGACCTCTCGGCCTACATGTTTCCCTGCTTTTCATACACTAACTTAGCAGGCTTAATTAACTGTCTATGGCAAGCCAGATTCCCAGCACACTATCTCAGCATGTTTCCCTTAACACTGCACACCAGTGTCTGGGCTACTAGCCCTATACACAGCTTGCAAAAAAACACATGAATAAGTACTGATGTTTCAGGATTCAGACTCAACGAGCCGCTGTGCAGAGTGTAGCACCCTGCAATTCGTCTCACTGCCTCTGTGGGTGGACGGGGTAAAATCCAACTCACTTTATTCCATCACAGGAATGTTACAGAGTTTCATGTAGGATTCACAGGTCAGGTTTTAAATGCAGTTTCATACAGCAACAAAAGTCACACACAGGGTACAGTATTCTCAATGAAGTTGATCTGAAAAATCCAATGGTTCCTAACGTAGTCCCCAAACAACCCTCCTATTGCATGGCCGACTACTTCAGCATCAGTTTCAAAAAGTAGAGATTTGTCCTGCACCGGCCTAATTAGATATATATGAGATAATGATACTGTGAGATAACACTAACAGCAGGATCACCACTTTCACTTATTCGTATTACTTCACTACGTCTAGATCTCACTTTTATTCATCGTATGCAATTTTCTCCTAGACGGACTCGAACTATCAGGGTAGATCTCAGTCAGGGGGTGGTCCCTCGCTTGAAATCATCCCTATTCAGGGCCTTATTAATACAAACACAGTTTGTACAGATCTTTGGCAGACGGAAGCAGCATGGTATGTAGCTATCTTCCAATATGCATTTATCTAAGCATAAATAAGATCTGAACATTCCCAATTTTTTCCAGAGAATATTTGTCTCATTGTTGGAATGCTAATATCCATTTATGTTAAATTTCATTATTGATTTTTGTTTTGTGCTGAGTTTCCACATATTTTAAGAGTAGAAATAAAGAATTGACTATTTTTTATACACATCCCTAATCATTAGACAACACGATACAACAAGAGTGTGCCCCAACAAGAGTCATACTTTTTCTTTCTTTGTTACATTTGTACTTCAGCATCAGGACAGTTTCCTAATGTCTCTGCTGCTTCCTTTACCAGGCTCATAGAGGTAATTGTAATCATATCTGCTGCTCAGTTTTGCACACAGTTTACCGGGCCTGGATCTTATGTTCTGCATTTTACCTTTCTGTGCTATCCCTGCCACAATACTTACTTGTTTATTAGCAGATTTAATAAACTACTGTCTCATGTAAGTGCACTCTCCTTCTACAACTCTGCCCCAGGTGTGATCCTGTTCAAGCCATGTAGGGTAGGCATTTAGTTGGAATGGTAACCTAAGATAAAGATGGTACTTTTCTCCCTATATGATAGGTGGGTGTCCTAATTTGATTTTTATGTCATTTTTGCTTTTTAAACCAAGGACGTAGCTACCATAGGTGCAGGAAGTACAGTCGCTATGGGGCCCAGAGCACCTTTCTTGTTAAAGTTACATGTGTTCTATAAAAATTTTTTTACCATTGGTAAATACATAAAGGCCTTTACAAACTTTTGCCTTGGGGCCTACAATATATCTAGGTATGCCCTGGTACCTGGTTATTGTAATGTGGTATAAAATAACCAGGGAGACATTAAAATGTTACATAAGAAAAACTGGGGCATTATAATGTGGTATAATATGAAATAGAGGCACTATAGTGTAGCATAAAATGAATTGGGTGGCCACTGTAATGGCATAATATAAATGGGTACAATGTATGTCATAATGTGAATTGGGGGTATTGTGTTACATAATGTTTACTGGTAACCATACAATGTGACATAATGTGAACTAGGGCACTACTGTGGTTCACAAAATAAGCTAGGGCACTACTATGGGGCATAACATTAACTAAGGCACTACTATTGTTCATAAAATGAACTAGGGCATGTTGAGGGGCATAAAATGAACAATTGCTGCAGAGGTGTTTCTCTAGAAGCATTGGACAGGAAACCCCTTCAAAATGTTCCTATGGGGACCACAAAGTTCTTGCTATGCCCCTGTCTTTACCTATATTTCTCTTTAATGTGTTTCTTATTCTGGCCTACTTGTGAAATATTTTGACATTCAAGTGACACAGTCAGGCCTGTTAACCAAGAGTAGATACAAACAACTACAGTATAAGCAAGTGTGCGTAGATCAATGTTTCCCAAATCTGGTCACCCTGCACCTCCAACAGCTTATGTTTTGAGGATTTTCGTCAGTGGCAATGGGTAATTGTCATGAATCTGCATTTAGTTCAGCGTTTCTTACCAGCGTGATGGTGTACTGGTCTGCGGAGGTCAGCAGCTCAGGCTGTCTGTCAGTCTTCCCTGTTCCACTGCTGTCCTCAGTGCACCCCACTCAGTGAACACCGCTTTTCTCCCACCTTTCTGGTCATTGGGCGCTGCCATGACACCTCTGATCAGCTGACTCCAGATTCTGGAATCCTAGCCTCAGCAGGGGTCAGCCGACTCCATTCTCCAATCATCGCTGGCCAGGAAGGATAAAAGGGAAACTCAGACAAGTCACCATTGCCTTGAACAACATCTCTTCTGATAAATGTCGTGGGCTCCAGACTACTAGCTTCTGCCTACTGGTTATTTGACCACAGTCTGTATCTCTCCGTCAGTTCCAGCCTGACTCAGAGAACACCTGCTGATTTCAGCCCTGCACAGAGCACTTGTCAGTTCCAGTCTGACTTAAGGAACACCTGCTGATCCCAGCTCAGTGCTTGTGTCAGTTCCAGTCTACCTTATAGAACATGTGCTTATTCCAGCTCTGCCTCAGTTCCAGCCCAATATCAGTAACATTGTTGGTTCCAGTCCGATATCAGTAACATCATCAGTTCCAGTTCGTTATCAGTAACATAATTTGCTCCAATCCGATAATCCAGTACCATCGGTTCCAGAACGATAATCCAGTACCAACGGTTCCAGTCCGTTAATCCAGAATCATTGGTTCTGGTCCAAAAACCTAGTACAATTGGTTTCAGTCCGATAATCCAGAACCATCAATTCCAATCTGATAATCCAACCAGGATATTCTAGCATCTGTATTGGGAGACCCAGTCAGAGGGCCGCGACCTGCATGTAGGGCGCAGCTAAATCTAAACTTCCTTACGTGGGTCCCTAGTGAAAACCACTCTGTGCCACTGATCTGGGTTCTCACCAACTTCCCAGTTCCAGTTAGTCAACTCATTACTGCACATGCACAAGTATGATACCCCAGTTATGCATCCCCCCCAAACTTCAACTGGGAATACCTGTGGAGCCGTGGGACCTGGAGATGCACGGGATAACTGGCTGGCCGGTTGCTAGGCAACACCAGCAAACAGAAGCAGCACTAGGACCCAGAGAAGCGAAAGGCAGTGGCTCGCAGCAGTTGGCTGAGAGAGAGCGGGCTGAGGAGGAGGCGGACCTGGCGCCTGAGGTCTCGTCTGGCAGTGCGGAGAAGAGAGACTTGTCATGATGCCAAGGGGAGGAGAAGAGAGGAAGCCAGGGAGCATCACGTGGCTGCAGCACACTGGGAGAGAGGAGAGCCGTGGGTGGAATGGGCTGGTGTGAGCGCCGGATGGCAAATGAGTGAGGCCACGGACAGCAGCCAGCAGGAGAGCCAGAGCAGGAGCACACTGTGGGTGGTCCCAGAGCACAGAGCCACGTCAGGAGCACTAGCGGCAATCAGGTACCAGCTCCTCCACTGTTGTGCCCCCTGTAGTGACCAGGGTATCATTAAAGACAGCTCCTTCCCCTTGAATTACCACTGAACCCAGTTACACCGTGCCTGGCACATCTGTAGCTGCCTAAAACAAAGTGCCTTGAGCCTCACTGCTGGTTCATGCTGCCCACCTCATGGAGGGACATTAGTAGAGACAATTGGGTGCACCCCCTTCCCCGTATCCGGTAGCCCTCTGACACTGCATGCAGCTACCCAGGAGTAGTGAACACAGAAGCCAGTGCTTTAGGCTATACTGAACCCCCAGCCTCAATAGGCTGATCATACCACAGCCGCCCTACGCAGCTGTGCAAGGAACTGTGATATCTGCTAAACAGTATGAACTCATGTTTGAACTTCTCAGGATTGTGTAAGGGGTCAGAGACTGCCTTTGTTTGACCCACAGTGCCAGCTAGTGGCTTATTGGTATATTGTTTGAATATTCATGAATCAGCTTTTCTAAATGTCTGAGTGTTGAAATTCTGAAATGCACTTGTGATGATGTTGTGTTATGCTTATGTTCATCATGCAAATGATATTAATCAAAAGTAATGTGCCTTATTGAATTGTACCGAGTTTCACCAATCGGTAAATCAAGTCTCGTGAACCGGTGCCTAAACCCTGTTTGCAATAAATCCTTATCACCGTGTCCCATGATCGTGATCCTTGTGCACTTTGGGGGTGTTGATCGTACTGGGGTATCGCCATCCTTCTTCCCAGTTCCTACACAAGTGTTCTACGCAGATTTCGGCAGGTGTCGTGACAAGCGAGAACTGGACAACCATACATGCCACAACTGGACAGGCATGAGACTCCAGGTACGCAGACATATTACATCTGGCATCCACGATCAGGATACAAATAGGATGACAGATCCACAGGTTCCCGCGACCCCCACATCAGCATCTGGCAGGAGGATGCTACCTGCGTCACCCGTGCAAAGAAACACGACCACCAAAGTGGCATCACCGTTAACTAGGCCATACTATTTTGGGGCCCCATGGTTACCAACATATGCAGGAAAGCAAATTCCTGGTTAGAGTACCTACAAGGAATTTAAAGACAAAATGTATTCAATGTTCCGCCTATACCTGCTGACGGAAGAACAGAAAATAGAGATTGTGATGGGTCAGTTGACAGGCTCAGCACTATGGGAAGTGAAGGCATGGAAAGACAGTGAAAATAAGACTGTCAAATGTATCTTTAAGAAGCTGATGACCATATTCGACAGCGAGACCATAGCAGAACTAAAGAGTCGCCTTTATGCAAGAAAACAGCAACCCGATGAATCACTGCAGGACTTCGCGCTGGCCCTACTAGAGACCAAGTAGGCTGTATGGGCCTTGGATGTACAAGAGGTCGAGGGGATGGATGGAACGTTAATAGACCTGTTTGTGGAAGGGGCGAGAGTAGAGACGATCCGCTCTCAATTGCGCAGGTGGAGATGACAGCAACAAAGGAGCTCCTTTTCCGAATTCAAAGACATGGTGCTGCAGATCCTTGGGCAAAATCAGAGCAGTGATGTTGAGAAGGACGCGTCTTCTGGGTGGAGTGAAGATGACAGCTACAAGGAATCAGTCATCTGGGTAGATGACCTTTAGAGTCTGTGATAGTGACCTGGCATGCAGCTGGCTCTTTAAACAGTAGATCAAAACATAATACAATAGACACTGTGTGCTCTTCTTCCATTAGTTCGGGGGTGGGACATATCCTGTGCACCAGGGATCATTGGTCAGCTCAAGAAGTGGGCGATGGCTAAGACTTGAGATGTGATTTATGTTGTTTGCATCTGAGTTCCCGCCCCATGACCAGTTAAACCCATCACATTAATCATACATAAATCTGGTATTATTAATAACTTAATGTGGTAATATATATGATAATATTCTTATTCCCACCAGATTAATGTTTACGTGACTCTGAACAATATGATCCCACACATGATATGATTATTTATTTCCATCCTCAAGATATACATATATCCACATATAGATATCTATATATATATCTATCTATCTATATATATATATATGTACACTCACACATACTCCTGCTATTACAATTTGTTAGTAATTATATATATATATATATATATATATCTCCAAGAGTTTAGGCTATGAATGTTATTACCTCAGATTTCTAAATGTCTGGTTTGTATTTTTGTTAGCTATTGCTAATTGAGTTTCTCCTCAACCTAGGTTCCTGGGTATTGTCTTTTTGTTTGTCTTGTCTTCAGGTAAGACAATGACAATCCAGTACTAATTGCTTTCGATAGAAACTAGGCTACCCTAGGATAATAGGAGTAAACAAAGGTGTTTGCCTTCTTCTTAGAATTTCAAAGCTCTGTGTAAATAAGGCCATTGTATTTGAGTCTCTGGGAATTTAATTTACGTGTGACCGATCTTCATGCTATTTAGAAGAGGAAGCAGACAGTGGGGGATTAATGCAATATATGGATTAGATTTATGATATGTCTTTGTGGCTTTTCCATGTGAGTACAAATTCCACTGTAATTACTTATACCACGCTCTAATGCGCAGGACCACGGGAGCGACCATACGCAAATTGCGAATATGTGCACGCACAGCCGAACATGTATGCACACGGAGGCCATCTATGTGGTGTTTGTACGTAATGTGTGTGTTGTAATATTTTCTGACTTCGACATTGCATATTTTGATATTTAGAATGCGCTATGGCATTTATTAATGGATGCATCTACGATGCATGCGTCGAAACAGTAAGGCACGAATGACCGTAATGGCAAGTTACTGTGTGCATTACGGTAAAAGATGCATTTGTTAATAAATATCATACTGTGACAAAATAGCAAATCTCTCTTACACACACTCAAATGTGGTATCTCCAGGAATACAAATCAAATAGTGTCTTAAACATATCAGATTGCTTAAACAGCCATTGTGAACATACAATGTAGTGTTCTTTACTCATAGGATTTCTTTGTTGGGAAGGTAAATACCTTATGTGTGCCTGACTGTAAGCACGAACAATTGAGAGTTGTGAGTTGAGTCAATAGATCCTGGACTGTCATTATTACACTATAGGTCAGAACAAATAACACAATATAACATACAAAACCCTAAGTATAGGCAAATGCCTGATTGTGTACTCAAACAGCACAATCCAGAACCTTGTTTGCTTAAGCCTTTAAATTATTTAAGCAAGACCACCAAAAGCTGACATTCAATATAGTACAGACCAGACATTGATGTATGATATGTCAAATGTATAACACTTATATTCTCCTACACATAGTTTTAAACACATCTAATCCGCGGTTTATATATATATTTTATAACATGATTGTAATAGCAGGAAACTATATATATATATATATATGTATATCTATCTCATGAGGATGGGATTGAGTAAGGATACCGGGTGTGGGATCAAATTGTTCAGGGTCACATAAGCAGTAATCCGGTGGTTGTGAGGATATTGTCGCATACTGCTGCAACAAGTTAATAGCAATACCGGATTCATGTATATTACTGTATGATAATGTGGTGGGTTTGACTGGTCTTGGGGCAGGAACTCAGATGTAAACAATGGTAATCACATCTCAGGACTTAGTCATCACCCACCATTTGAGCCGACCAATGATCCCCAGTGTACTGGATATGTCCCACCGCTGGACCAATAGCAGAAGACCCAGCCCCAGACATGTACATTCTCCAATACGCAGTATATAAGTATTTTCCCTTACCCAGGAATTCAGTTGTTACTGATTCTAAATGGAGATGACTGTCCACTGAGCTAAGGGTGATGTATTCTGGCTGTAACTGTTTACCATGTAACTGTAACTCTGTACCACTTACTTAGGCTTATATATGTTATACTGAATGATATACTGTACATGTTATTTTGTATGCATACCTTTTAATATCAAATACATATATATATATATATATATATAAATATATATATATAAAAGGGAAGTCCCACACTCTCACCCAACACAGATAATGGCTGGGGTGCCAAATCAAAGCCTGATCCAATCACGGGGTCAGACTCATAGTACAATACAGTGTTTTTCCACATGAAAGTGGAAAAAGATAGCACTCTCCAGACCTATGTATTAGTATAAGCAGTAAAGTAATTTATTCAAGGAATTGGTTCCATGTAACTTCATATCACAAAAATAAAGAAAGGGCTCACCAACATTTCGGTCCCATGTAGGGACCTTTCTCAAGGTATATGCCAGTCAATAAACAGTCCAGGACAGCCATAACTGTTATGAACCACAGGTAGCGGTTCATTCCTATTTTATGTTTATAAGTTGTTTCCCAGGCCAGGATTTCCCGTTGCTCTGTTTAAGAGTACTCTTGGTTGCTGCCGCTGGTGAGTCTGTGTAATTGCAGCTTGTTCCCATGTGTTCAGCCTCACCTGGCTGCTAATTGCATCTTGTCAGTTTGGAGTCATGCAACAGGGCAGCTGCATGAGATTATTAATTAGGCCTCTCTGTTATATGCTGGCTCAGTGCTATTCACAGACGCTGGTGATATTTCTGGGTATCCAGTCTGCTTGAGTTATGAGCTTGGTTCCTGCTAGTTTCTGAGCTTCCTGTGTCGATTCCTGTGTCAGTCCCTGTGTCGATTCCTATGTCTGATCCCGTGTCCTGCCGTGAGGCGTTCCTGTCCTGAGGTCCAGCGCCTTTGCCTGTGCCTGGTCAAGTTTCTGGCTTCTTGGTGTCCACCGGTCTGTTGTTTGGGATTCTGCCTGTCCTCCAGTTCTGAGAGTCTGCGTCAGCAGCATTGGGAGTTCCTGTCCGTTTGCCAGTATTCGTACCGGTTCCGTGTGTAGCGGCTCTGCCGCGTCCGTCGGCCTAGGCCGCTGTATTCCATTATTATTTCTGTCACTGGTGTTTTGCAGAGGGTTCTGCTTATACTGTCACCGCCGGTACACAAAAGTATTGTGTGGGCGTGTGGTCAGCATTTCCTTTGTTGTTCTTTTCCTTTGGCGGCAAGCCGCACATACATTTAGTTTTAGGCTAGTTAGTAGCCCCTGGCTTTGGTTGTTTCAGTAAGAGGGCCTCTTGTTATCACCCTGTCTCGGTACACTCTTTGTCTCTCATTAAGACCTGAGGGGGCATCGAAGTTGGGCAGACGTAATCCGCCCTTCAAACGCGGCTGCCATGGGCTCAAGCAACCATAGTCTCGCAAGAGTGTACTGACAGCACGGGCGAGACAATGGAGATAGGGCGCCAGGGGCTATTCCCTTTCCATTCCCCTTTCCCAGCATTACGTCCTGGTGCTCTGGACTCTCTTCATAACATCTCCCTTGTTCTGAGCACCAGGAACCTAACATCCTCACCAGCCATACCACAAAAAAGAAATAAAACTTTTTTTTTCTTTTTTGGCCCAGTCCAGTGTCTAGTCTAGAATCCAGTCTTGTCTAGAATTCAGTGTGCAGAATCCAGTCCGGTGTTTAGAATCCTGTCCGGTGTTTAGAATCCAGTCCGGTGTTTAGAATCCAGTCCGGTGTTTAAAAAAAAAATTAGTCTTGTTTTGTCTAGTTTAAAAATTCAGTCTTGCCTTGTTTAGTCTTGCCTTGTCTTGTCTAGTTTTAAATCCTCCTATGTCTACTATGCAAGCCCTGCAGGCATCTCTCTCAGCCCTGAACTCTGCTTTCAGTGATTTGAGACCAGAGCGACTAGAAGTTTTGCAGCAATCCTTAAAGCAACTGCAAAACCTTCTGACTAAAATCTTGCTCATCTTGCCAGAAGTCGTTGAGAGTACATCTATCTCTAAAGAGACTCTTGTTCACAGTATGGTGACAAGAGAATCCTCTGGTTTAATTGAAGAGAAAAGGTTTAAAAGTTTTCTGCGGCCCAGGCTCTCAGAAGAGGAGCGTCTGTGTCGCAGAAACTTAAACTTATGCCTATATTGTGGGGGTTTAGGCCACTATCTGCAGACCTGTGAGTTGCGCAAGCCAAAGTGTGGTGACGAGTCTTGCCCTCTGGCCAAGTTGAGTCAGGATACAAGACCTACTCCTGTCTCTACTGTGGCAGAGGTACTTGTCACACAACCCACACTAAAAAGCTCTCTGTCCTATAATTGGGGTCCTTTGGCAAGGGAGCCCTATTATAGATTTAGGAATCAAAAGAGAATGTTTCTCTCCTCTCTTGATGTTCCTGTTGAAGCAGAGTTGCAAGCCCCTGGAGTGGTGCTTGATGCCCAGGTTCCTGGAGTGGTGCCCGATGCCCAGGTTCCTGGAGTGGTGCCCGATGCCCAGGTTCCTGGAGTGGTGCCCGTTGCCCAGGTTCCTGGAGTGGTGCCCATTGCCCAGGTTCCTGGAGAGGTGCCTGTTGCCCAGGGTCCTGGAGAGGTGCCCGATGCTCAGGATCTTGGTGCGGTACCCGATGCCCAGAGTGCTGGAGCGGTACCCGATGCCCAGAGTGCTGGAGCGGTACCTGATGCCCAGAGTGCTGGAGCGGTACCCGATGCCCAGAGTGCTGGAGCGGTACCCGATGCCCAGAGTGCTGGTGCGGTACCCGATGCTCTAGCTTATAGAGGGACATCAAATATTTTAGCTCAGGTTTCCATACCAGAAGGGGTCTCAGAAGCTGTTACCCCAGGTAGGGACTTGAAGAGCTCAACCCCAGAAAGGGTATCTGAAACCATAGTTCTAGAAGGGAACTCGAGAAGCAAAACCCCAGAAGGGATCTTTGAAGTAATATCCCCAAGTGGGGTCTCGAGAGACGCAGCCTCTAAGAAGGGTCTAGAGGTCGCTTCCCCAGGAAAGAACTTAAGAGGTGTAGCATTAGTGGAGGTGTTGAAGGTTATAGCTTCAGCAAAAGTTCTGGAAGTCATAGTCCCGGGAGAAGTTTTGATAATTATCGACTCAGAGAGGGAGGCCGATGGCTCGGTCCCAGTGGGGGAGGCCGACGGCTCGGTCCCAGTAAAAGAATCGGAGGCCACTGCCCCAGCAGAGTTCCCGGAGGCCACTGCCCCAGCGGGGTTCCCAGAGGCCACTGCCCCAGCGGGGTTCCCGGAGGCCACTGCCCCAGCGGGGTTCCCGAAAGTCACTACCTCGGGTGGGGTTCAGAAAGTCACTGCCCCGGGTGGGGTTCAGAAAGTCACTGCCCCGGGTGGGGTTCAGAAAGTCACTGCCCCGGGTGGGGTTCAGAAAGTCACTGCCCCGGGTGGGGTTCAGAAAGTCTCAGCCTCGAGTAAGGTCAATAGTGACCAGGTCCTAGCAAAGCACTCCAGTCAGTCAGATGGGAAGGAAACAGATCCTGACTCTGATATCTCAACATCCATAATCTTTGATGGGGACTTAGCCCAATTTCTGGCGCTTTACAAACACTATTACATTATTATGTTGTCTAGACCATTTCTAGGCATCACTTCAGAGAACCTTGTGCTTTATCTGATTTATTCTTTTAGAGGAGAGCCTTTTGAGTGGGCGACCAGCCTAATGAAAGCTGAAGATCCCATTCTTCAGGATCCCCCAGCATTCAGTGATGCAATTATTAAAAGATATGGTTCCAAAGAAATTGGTTCAGGTTCCTCTAAGTCACCCGTCTTGTCTGCTGAGAGTCCACCAAATACTGTAAACTCGGCACAAGAGTCCCAGCCCGTTGTTTTGACTGCAGGATGTGCTTTTCTGACTTCTTCTTCTTCTAATAATAGTACTTGGCCAGAAAGTTCAGCTCCCAAGGGTAAGAAACCTGTCTCTGATTTGAACGCAGCCTTGCTGGGTGGTACCATCAGTTCAGACAATGTTTGGGGAATTACCTTGGTCAGACCTATAGAGCTTTGTAAAAAGAAGAAGAAGAAAAAGAAATAATTTTTGACTCTTGCCTTGATATAAAAAAAAAGAAAGATTTTTTTTCCTTATCTTGTGTCCAGTGGCCACCGTCAGGGGGAGGGCACTGTTACAAGCTGTGGTTGCAGCTTGTTTCTGTTTTCGTGTCTGTTAGACCAGTGTGTCAGGTTTTTTTTTTGTATCCCTTGTTTTGGATAGTCTGTATTTTGGGGTCCTTTGACCCCTCCTCAAGGGGGGGGGGGTACTGTTATGAGCCACGGCTGTGGCTCATTCCTGTTGTGCATGTCAGTTAGGTATTTTATGTTATTCTTTTGTTCATGTTCCCCGTGGGTGTCATGGGGTGCTCGGAACTCACCCTTAAGGAGGGGATACTGTTATGAACCACAGGTAGTGGTTCATTCCTATTTTATGTTTATAAGTTGTTTCCCAGGCCAGGATTTCCCGTTGCTCTGTTTAAGAGTACTCTTGGTTGCTGCCGCTGGTGAGTCTGTGTAATTGCAGCTTGTTCCCATGTGTTCAGCCTCACCTGGCTGCTAATTGCATCTTGTCAGTTTGGAGTCATGCAACAGGGCAGCTGCATGAGATTATTAATTAGGCCTCTCTGTTATATGCTGGCTCAGTGCTATTCACAGACGCTGGTGATATTTCTGGGTATCCAGTCTGCTTGAGTTCTGAGCTTGGTTCCTGCTAGTTTCTGAGCTTCCTGTGTCGATTCCTGTGTCAGTCCCTGTGTCGATTCCTATGTCTGATCCCGTGTCCTGCCGTGAGGCGTTCCTGTCCTGAGGTCCAGCGCCTTTGCCTGTGCCTGGTCAAGTTTCTGGCTTCTTGGTGTCCACCGGTCTGTCGTTTGGGATTCTGCCTGTCCTCCAGTTCTGAGAGTCTGTGTCAGCAGCATTGGGAGTTCCTGTCCGTTTGCCAGTATTCGTACCGGTTCCGTGAGTAGCGGCTCTGCCGCGTC
Organism: Pseudophryne corroboree; assembly: GCF_028390025.1. Lineage (NCBI taxonomy): Eukaryota > Metazoa > Chordata > Amphibia > Anura > Myobatrachidae > Pseudophryne > Pseudophryne corroboree. Next base: position 692,384,738 of record NC_086445.1, on the reverse strand, counting down.
CGTCGGCCTAGGCCGCTGTATTCCATTATTATTTCTGTCACTGGTGTTTTGCAGAGGGTTCTGCTTATACTGTCACCGCCGGTACACAAAAGTATTGTGTGGGCGTGTGGTCAGCATTTCCTTTGTTGTTCTTTTCCTTTGGCGGCAAGCCGCACATATATTTAGTTTTAGGCTAGTTAGTAGCCCCTGGCTTTGGTTGTTTCAGTAAGAGGGCCTCTTGTTATCACCCTGTCTCGGTACACTCTTTGTCTCTCATTAAGATCTGAGAGGGCATCGAAGTTGGGCAGACGTAATCCGCCCTTCAAACGCGGCTGCCATGGGCTCAAGCAACCATAGTCTCGCAAGAGTGTACTGACAGCACGGGCGAGACAATGGAGATAGGGCGCCAGGGGCTATTCCCTTTCCATTCCCCTTTCCCAGCATTACGTCCTGGTGCTCTGGACTCTCTTCATAACATCTCCCTTGTTCTGAGCACCAGGAACCTAACATTATCACCAGCCATACCACAAAAAAGAAATAAAACTTTTTTTTTCTTTTTTGGCCCAGTCCAGTGTCTAGTCTAGAATCCAGTCTTGTCTAGAATTCAGTGTGCAGAATCCAGTCCGGTGTTTAGAATCCAGTCCGGTGTTTAGAATCCAGTCCGGTGTTTAAAAAATAAATTAGTCTTGTTTTGTCTAGTTTAAAAATTCAGTCTTGCCTTGTTTAGTCTTGCCTTGTCTTGTCTAGTTTTAAATCCTCCTATGTCTACTATGCAAGCCCTGCAGGCATCTCTCTCAGCCCTGAACTCTGCTTTCAGTGATTTGAGACCAGAGCGACTAGAAGTTTTGCAGCAATCCTTAAAGCAACTGCAAAACCTTCTGACTAAAATCTTGCTCATCTTGCCAGAAGTCGTTGAGAGTACATCTATCTCTAAAGAGACTCTTGTTCACAGTATGGTGACAAGAGAATCCTCTGGTTTAATTGAAGAGAAAAGGTTTAAAAGTTTTCTGCGGCCCAGGCTCTCAGAAGAGGAGCGTCTGCGTCGCAGAAACTTAAACTTATGCCTATATTGTGGGGGTTTAGGCCACTATCTGCAGACCTGTGAGTTGCGCAAGCCAAAGTGTGGTGACGAGTCTTGCCCTCTGGCCAAGTTGAGTCAGGATACAAGACCTACTCCTGTCTCTACTGTGGCAGAGGTACTTGTCACACAACCCACACTAAAAAGCTCTCTGTCCTATAATTGGGGTCCTTTGGCAAGGGAGCCCTATTATAGATTTAGGAATCAAAAGAGAATGTTTCTCTCCTCTCTTGATGTTCCTGTTGAAGCAGAGTTGCAAGCCCCTGGAGTGGTGCTTGATGCCCAGGTTCCTGGAGTGGTGCCCGATGCCCAGGTTCCTGGAGTGGTGCCCGATGCCCAGGTTCCTGTAGTGGTGCCCGTTGCCCAGGTTCCTGGAGTGGTGCCCATTGCCCAGGTTCCTGGAGAGGTGCCCGTTGCCCAGGGTCCTGGAGAGGTGCCCGATGCTCAGGATCTTGGTGCGGTACCCGATGCCCAGAGTGCTGGAGCGGTACCCGATGCCCAGAGTGCTGGAGCGGTACCTGATGCCCAGAGTGCTGGAGCGGTACCCGATGCCCAGAGTGCTGGTGCGGTACCCGATGCTCTAGCTTATAGAGGGACATCAAATATTTTAGCTCAGGTTTCCATACCAGAAGGGGTCTCAGAAGCTGTTACCCCAGGTAGGGGCTTGAAGAGCTCAACCCCAGAAAGGGTATCTGAAACCATAGTTCTAGAAGGGAACTCGAGAAGCAAAACCCCAGAAGGGATCTTTGAAGTAATATCCCCAAGTGGGGTCTCGAGAGACGCAGCCTCTAAGAAGGGTCTAGATGTCGCTTCCCCAGGAAAGAACTTAAGAGGTGTAGCATTAGTGGAGGTGTTGAAGGTTACAGCTTCAGCAAAAGTTCCGGAAGTCATAGTCCCGGGAGAAGTTTTGATAATTATCGACTCAGAGAGGGAGGCCGATGGCTCGGTCCCAGTGGGGGAGGCCGACGGCTCGGTCCCAGTAAAAGAATCGGAGGCCACTGCCCCAGCGGGGTTCCCGGAGGCCACTGCCCCAGCGGGGTTCCCAGAGGCCACTGCCCCAGCTGGGTTCCCGGAGGTCACTGCCCCAGCGGGGTTCCCGAAAGTCACTACCCCGGGTGGGGTTCAGAAAGTCACTGCCCCGGGTGGGGTTCAGAAAGTCACTGCCCCGGGTGGGGTTCAGAAAGTCACTGCCCCGGGTGGGGTTCAGAAAGTCACTGCCCCGGGTGGGGTTCAGAAAGTCACTGCCCCGGGTGGGGTTCAGAAAGTCTCAGCCTCGAGTAAGGTCAATAGTGACCAGGTCCTAGCAAAGCACTCCAGTCAGTCAGATGGGAAGGAAACAGATCCTGACTCTGATATCTCAACATCCATAATCTTTGATGGGGACTTAGCCCAATTTCTGGCGCTTTACAAACACTATTACATTATTATGTTGTCTAGACCATTTCTAGGCATCACTTCAGAGAACCTTGTGCTTTATCTGATTTATTCTTTTAGAGGAGAGCCTTTTGAGTGGGCGACCAGCCTAATGAAAGCTGAAGATCCCATTCTTCAGGATCCCCCAGCATTCAGTGATGCAATTATTAAAAGATATGGTTCCAAAGAAATTGGTTCAGGTTCCTCTAAGTCACCCGTCTTGTCTGCTGAGAGTCCACCAAATACTGTAAACTCGGCACAAGAGTCCCAGCCCGTTGTTTTGACTGCAGGATGTGCTTTTCTGACTTCTTCTTCTTCTAATAATAGTACTTGGCCAGAAAGTTCAGCTCCCAAGGGTAAGAAACCTGTCTCTGATTTGAACGCAGCCTTGCTGGGTGGTACCATCAGTTCAGACAATGTTTGGGGAATTACCTTGGTCAGACCTATAGAGCTTTGTAAAAAGAAGAAGAAGAAAAAGAAATAATTTTTGACTCTTGCCTTGATATAAAAAAAAAGAAAGATTTTTTTTCCTTATCTTGTGTCCAGTGGCCACCGTCAGGGGGAGGGCACTGTTACAAGCTGTGGTTGCAGCTTGTTTCTGTTTTCGTGTCTGTTAGACCAGTGTGTCAGGTTTTTTTTTGTATCCCTTGTTTTGGATAGTCTGTATTTTGGGGTCCTTTGACCCCTCCTCAAGGGGGGGGGGTACTGTTATGAGCCACGGCTGTGGCTCATTCCTGTTGTGCATGTCAGTTAGGTATTTTATGTTATTCTTCTGTTCATGTTCCCCGTGGGTGTCATGGGGTGCTCGGAACTCACCCTTAAGGAGGGGATACTGTTATGAACCACAGGTAGTGGTTCATTCCTATTTTATGTTTATAAGTTGTTTCCCAGGCCAGGATTTCCCGTTGCTCTGTTTAAGAGTACTCTTGGTTGCTGCCGCTGGTGAGTCTGTGTAATTGCAGCTTGTTCCCATGTGTTCAGCCTCACCTGGCTGCTAATTGCATCTTGTCAGTTTGGAGTCATGCAACAGGGCAGCTGCATGAGATTATTAATTAGGCCTCTCTGTTATATGCTGGCTCAGTGCTATTCACAGACGCTGGTGATATTTCTGGGTATCCAGTCTGCTTGAGTTCTGAGCTTGGTTCCTGCTAGTTTCTGAGCTTCCTGTGTCGATTCCTGTGTCAGTCCCTGTGTCGATTCCTATGTCTGATCCCGTGTCCTGCCGTGAGGCGTTCCTGTCCTGAGGTCCAGCGCCTTTGCCTGTGCCTGGTCAAGTTTCTGGCTTCTTGGTGTCCACCGGTCTGTCGTTTGGGATTCTGCCTGTCCTCCAGTTCTGAGAGTCTGTGTCAGCAGCATTGGGAGTTCCTGTCCGTTTGCCAGTATTCATACCGGTTCCGTGAGTAGCGGCTCTGCCGCGTCCGTCGGCCTAGGCCGCTGTATTCCATTATTATTTCTGTCACTGGTGTTTTGCAGAGGGTTCTGCTTATGCTGTCACCGCCGGTACACAAAAGTATTGTGTGGGCGTGTGGTCAGCATTTCCTTTGTTGTTCTTTTCCTTTGGCGGCAAGCCGCACATACATTTAGTTTTAGGCTAGTTAGTAGCCCCTGGCTTTGGTTGTTTCAGTAAGAGGGCCTCTTGTTATCACCCTGTCTCGGTACACTCTTTGTCTCTCATTAAGACCTGAGGGGGCATCGAAGTTGGGCAGACGTAATCCGCCCTTCAAACGCGGCTGCCATGGGCTCAAGCAACCATAGTCTCGCAAGAGTGTACTGACAGCACGGGCGAGACAATGGAGATAGGGCGCCAGGGGCTATTCCCTTTCCATTCCCCTTTCCCAGCATTACGTCCTGGTGCTCTGGACTCTCTTCATAACATCTCCCTTGTTCTGAGCACCAGGAACCTAACAATAACATCCTCAGCAGCACAAAGTAGGAACCAAGGACCTGGTTCCTACTTTGTGCTGCTGAGGATGTTATGGCTGTCCTGGACTGTTTATTGACTGGCATATACCTTGAGAAAGTTCCCTACATGGGACCGAAACATTGGTGAGCCCTTTCTTTATTTTTGTGCTATGAAGTTACATGGAACCAATTCCTTGAATAAATGACTTTACTGTTTATACTAATACATAAGTCTGGAGAGTGCTATCTTTTTCCACTTTCATGTGGAAAAACACTGTATTATATATATATATATATATATATATATATCTCTGAGCATTGGACCTCAGTATACCATGTGTGCGACTACTTGCTTTCTCTTAAGGGACATAGTGCTGTGACATTTAACGCACTATTATCGTATATGGTAATAAGACACAACTTGCATCCGCAGTAACAATGACAGTAACAACAATAACACTGGTATGTAAATGTTTATTTAAAATGATGGAATTTCACAGTTGGGGGCTCGCCGCCAGGATGTCACATCCTTATATGATGCACAGTACAGACGCGCTGTGGTCTACCGTCTACGGGTGAACACATCCGATGCCGATGAACCACATCCGTTTGTGCGCTATCATTAAGGCACTGATTTGAATCAAGGGACAATAGATTTCTTTGTTGCCTTTGAGTTTGACAGAAACGCACAATATTAGAAATGTTAGTACTCTTTATTGTTGCTAACGGCGTTCAATAAGTCATATTGTGATTGATTCAGATTGGATTGTTTATCTGTTAAGTCATTTTAAAAAGAGTTTAAAAGTTGGTGCATGCGTCTAATTCGCATAGTACGGATATAGCTTGGTTACCATGCTGCGTCTTATTTGCCTAGTGCTAACACAGGTCTGAAGTAACAAAGCTTCATTCATGCTGAAAAAGATGCATATGGAAGCTTTGTTAGCATGCAGTGGGTATTGTCCAACAGGGTGACTTCTGGTGCTTGTATAATTTGGGATTTACTTGTGACAAAAGAGAGAGCTAGTGTTTGTGTGTACTGGCCGCATGGCTTAGACTCCATTTTGTGTCCAAGCACATGGCTTGGAGGGGGGAGGAGCAGTGGCCATTCTAGTACAAGTTACAGTAATCAATAGCAAATATTACCTGTTGTTTGTGCTGTACAAATCTGCATTGGTCTTAAAACCAACATAACTTAAAGTCACTCCCTACCCACTTAGCTAACAGCTAACTTTCAGCTGTTCCTGAATTAAACACCATAATAAGCCATTGTTAAACAATCTGTTAACTTTGTCATAGGTAAACAATATATATGTACAAATCCATCACCATTTAAAAGCTACCAATTAATTTAACTAACCCATGCCATAGTCAATTATAAATAGTGTTTCAATTAGACCTAGTGAGATTAATAGTGAGATTAATACTTAGCTTGATGTAAGAAAAATCCACTCCGATGAGAAAGTTTTTCATGATTTGTCTTAGAATTGAGATGAGTGTGTAAGATGAGACCCTTTATCTGTTACATCAGCTAGGCAATTGAAATGTTAATGAACTTGTTCAACTACTCTGGAACAAGAGTACAGTATGTGGACATCTGTTGAGATGCAAATTAGGCTGCTATGGAAGCTATATTCAGTATAATGTGTGTGTGTGTGTGTGTGTGTGTGTGTGTGTGTGTGTGTGTGTGTGTGTGTGTGTGTGTGTGTGTGTGTGAGATATATATATATATATATATATATATATATATGCTGTATGAGAGTTTCATAGAGTGGAATAAATTAATGTGTGTGTATATATATGTATATGTTATATTATTATTATTATTATTATTATTATATAAATATATGTATATTTATATTAGTGTATCTTCTGCAAGAGGGCTATCCAATCTGAATCACAGCATTTAAATTATAGTCAATAGCAAATATGAATTGAAGTTTAATACCTCTAGGGGGATGCTACCAATTATTGGTAAATGATTCCTTTTCTGTACAGAAAAATATTGTTTGTGTGAAGATTGAAAATTAATGATAGAAGGTATTGTTTGGGACCCACATTCACTCTTCATTAAAAGCTGGTTAAGAGGCGACGCTAGTTAAGAAGCGGTAGTGAAGTGACGCTAGTTAAGAAGCGGTAGTGAAGTGACGCTAGTTAAGAAGCGATACTGAGGTTTAGGATATGAGGGTGTTGGAATCGTAGCCCATTTGAAACCAATTAGCCAGGTGCAGGGGGCATAGCCTAGTTAATCTGTCGCCTAAATAAAGGAAAAAAAATCACTGGTTAAGGGGCGATAGTGTTGGTTAAGTGACACTAGTTCCGGAACAAAGCAGACCCAAAGGGTCTGCCAAGTTCATACAGTTTCACCAATCTCAGGGTACAAGGAGAACAAGTGTCCTTGTGCTGTACGATTGGTCTGCATGGCCGTAGGTGAGACACGGCCATGATTGAGAATTACAATTTCCTCGTAGCGTACGCTGCTCACTTAGTTGTCGGACTAGCTGTGCCTACTGAGGAAGGAGTCTTTGGGGGTCCTCAGAAAATCGCCCACCGGCTCTGCTGATAGTGAACTTCTTATCTCATCACAATGGGAAATAGAGGTTCACGCAGGGAGACTGTGATACATAGGGATCAGGAGCAAGACAGACCCAAAGGGTCTGTCAGGTTCAAGGTGGTAGGGACCTAGCCTTGTGAAATAGTCTCTGTGAAGGTAATGCGGAAGGGTAAGTATGCATTGGCTTATGGTAATGATTGGGTAAAAATGACAATGAATGAGTGAAATATAATTTCCAATGATTGGTGGTTTTGATCCTGAGGTATTGCAGGTAGTACGAAGACAAATAAAATGTCTGATAAAATCATGTAAGTTAAGAACGAAAACATTATATCTGTTTGAACTTGTAGCAACAATAAGGAGAAGTAAAAAAAAAAGGGAAACCAAGTACACCACCACCGCCAAATGTGGATGTGGAAACAGTTACAGCCAGTATACAAACTATAGAAAATAAAAAAATTAAAATATGAAAAAGAAATGTAACCTATAATATGTACTAACGTATGTCAAAAGTTTTTTTCAGGAGGAGATGGTGACCCAAATCTGGTTTCAGCCATTTCTCATGCACTCAGGAGAAATATCCAACAGGTAAAAGAGGCGCTATAGCCTGCAGGGGAAGTGGCTGGGTCCAGTGGAACTGGTAAGTATGGTGCCATTCAAGTACATATATAATAAGACCAAAAAATTAAATCAGGAAAGTAATGACGTAAATGGAGAATATCCTGTCCGCACATTAGTAGTTCCCAGTAGGAAAGCGGACAGAGAAGGGGTAATCCCCAGGGTGCTTCTTTTTAACTATCACTTAAGAAGTATTAATTTCTAGGAAATAGGTAAAACGAGTTGAGGGCCCTTGTCTAGATAAGCTTGGTAATGTTTGTTGGAACATGTAAAGACCCTTAATACGGGATAAGAAGGATTAAACGAATAATTTGCATGACCTAAAAGCTTTTTTTTTTTTTTGTAGTACTAGAAAATTCTCTATTAGGAAAAGATCACAGGTAAAAAAAACTAATTAGGCAAATGGGAGTAATGAGAGAAGTGCAACATTACCCTTTGAGAAAACCTGCAGAAGTTACGATTGGACATCTATGATGCTAAACTCTTTTCTTTTCTCCTGGCAGCAGTGGCCCCTGACTAACTTACTCGACAGAGATTTTGTTGTGTAAATTGAAATGTGTAATACATATATTGTACTCCCGCTCAGGAAGTACAAGGTATGTTAGATACTCCTCAAAGACTAATGTTGCATTCCACTGTTCTAGATTCATGTCCATCACAGGTAGAGGAAATTATCTCGCAGATACTGGGTTCCCTATGAATTTAGGATGGACAGTACACTGGATTGATGGCTGAGGTAGTCTCAGTAGTGACAGTAAGTGCAAGATTTAAGGAGGGTAAACCCAAGTACTGAAGAATCAATTCTCCGTAGTGCCCAATCCAGGTGTCATTTTAATAAAATCCTCTCCACCTCTACCAACTTTACTGTCACCAATCTCTATTCTGTTTTCTTCACTGTTTCCTCTACATCTTTGCTTTCACAAAAGGGGTACAATACATGGAACCAACTCTCCCAAGGTTTCATTGACGGCCATACAGAAACCAGACAGAGTGGCTGTTATTAAGTGCCAGGCCCACACTTACAACCAAGACCCAGTCTCACTTGGTAACAAGCCACGCAGACGAAGCTGCCAAACAGGCAGCAAGCAGCAACATACAAACAAATACCACACAACTGATTACATTCAATATGGTTACCACACAGAAATTGAGATGCAAAATTTGTGTTCCCTACAGGAAAAGGAGGTCTGGAAGGCGAAGGGATATGGCCAAGAGTCCTCCAGACTCTGGAGAGATGGACAAGGTAATCCAGTAGCCCCCAGAGCATACCTACTAAGCTTAGCTAAGGCAGCACATTGTCTGACTCACCTAGGGTAAGGAAGGTATGTGCAAATTGGTAAGAGCTTACTGGAGTGTGCCAGGGTTCTCTCCTCAGGTGAGCAGGAAAGCAATGTCCTGTCTTACTTGCATGAGGAAGAACATTTGGTAAGGTAGTACCAACAGAGTCATCCCATATTCCTCCTGCAGACTGACCTTTTCAGGTAATACAAATCGACTTTGTACAGTTATCACCCTGTAGGAATTTAAAATGTATTGGTATATGCACTGAATGTATTTTCAAGTTTGGTAGAAACATTTCCAGATGCCACTGGCAATACTGTTTTAACTGTAAACTGTAAAGAAAATCATGCAAGAATTTGGTTGTAGACATGGTATCCCTAGGATTAGGAGCAAAGTGATAGCTGAAACTGGACTATTGTGGTCATAGACACTGCCACAAGTGTTATGTAGCATTGGAACCACTCCCAGATCCCCACTTAACTAATCACCCTCTTTGAAATTTTAGTTTTTTTTTTTTTTTTTGGAAGACAACCTCATGTCATGATCGATCCGCACTATGATCTGAAATACACCAATATGCCAACTACTAACTGTCTTGAATGTGAACCAAGAGACTGTGTGATTATTCTTACACTCAGGTTGCCTAATAGACAGGTGGGAAGAACCATATCAAGTTTTGTTGACAGCACAATTTCAGTGAAAGTAGCCGAGAGAGAGACTTGGGTCCACAATACCCATCGCAAGATAGTCGTTAGTCCGGAAGTAACTCGTAAAGGGAGTGAAATCGCAGAAATATCACTTGAGAATCTGTTCCGTGAAGACTGAGAGCCGGCACTGTTGAACATTACCTAAGCGTACTAAATAATTACAAAAAGACCAGTCGTTGTAATGGATTTGCTATAAGCAAGATTTGTTTTGTTCTATCTTTCTTTTTCTTTTGATAAACATTTTTTTCCAGGACATTCTATTTTTGTGAGGGATCCTGAGGAGTCGAGCGTGGGACTGGAACTGGTTCTGGAGAAAGGAGTGATGTCTTTATAGAATCCCAGGATCAGCCTATTACTTTGTGTAAAGCCAGAGTAAAATCAAAGGTCTAGTAGTTACGGACTTCAGAGGCAATGTGATAGGCTATTGTCTGAGGAATACTGTATTTTGTAGTTACTGCGACCCTATAATTGAAGATGAGTGCATCCAGAGATGTCAGTCAAGGGGTAAGGTTGAATTTGACAGACATCCTTTGAGTGATTATCATTCATTAGTGGGTAAGATTTTAAATTAAACGGAAAGTTGGATGTGCTCACAGGTACCTCAAAGACAAAATGATGCGGGATTTGTGCCATATCCATTAAAATTAGCTGGGGTACTTTAATTACATGGAGGGGGGGACCGGTGGACAAGGAATATAATATAACTAGATGTTGCACTCTTAAGATCCACCAGTACCATAGATAAATCCCTGGTATGTTTAAATCCCACCAATTTCAGGAAATTAGGAAATTGGGAGGTAATCAGGAACAGACAATGGTCTATTCACACAGAGCAGAAAAGGAGCTAATTAATACCATAACTGTACAAAAGATTGTTATCTGTGGAAGAAAAGTATATTCCTAGATAACATAAACTCTGAAGGTTTATGTTATCTAGGAAGGACACTACCTGAAATAATAACCCTTGTTCAATGATGAAACAGACCTAGCATACGATCCAGAAATTGAAACTATAATCAGATAACAATACCATGCATACATGTGCCAAATAATGTATACATATATCTATGTCACCAATTGTATTTGTATTTATTAATATTAGAAAAGTGTAATAGTTTTAGTTTACTATCAAAGGGTGGTCTGTCAAAGTCAAATTTCATATTTCGATATTTAGAATGTGCTATGGCATTTATTAATGGATGCATCTATGGTGCATGCATCGATACGGTAGGGCGCGAATGGCCGTAATGGCAAGTTACTGTGTGCATTACAGTAGAAGATGCATTTGTTAATAAATATCATACTGTGACAAAATAGCAAATCTCTCTTACACACACTCAAATGTGGTATCTCCAGGAATACAAATCAAATAGTGTCTTAAACATATCAGATTGCTTAAACAGCCATTGTGAACATACAATGTAGTGTTCTTTACTCATAGGATTTCTTTGTTGGGAAGGTAAATACCTTATGTGTGCCTGACTGTAAGCACAAACAATTGAGAGTTGTGTGTTGAGTCAATAGATCCTAGACTGTCATTATTATACTATAGGTCAGAACAAATAAGAACACAATATAACATACAAAACCCTAAGTACAGGCAAATGCCTGATTGTGTACTCAAACAGCACAATCCAGAACCTTGTTTGCTTAAGCCTTTAAATTATTTAAGCAAGACCACCAAAAGGGGACATTCAATATCGTACAGACAAGACATTGATGTATGATATGTCAAATGTATAACATTTATATTCTCCTACACATAGTTTTAAACACATCTAATCCACGGTTTATATATATTTCACAACGTAATTGTAATAGCAGTAAACTATATATATATATATTAAATATATATCACGAGGATGGGATTGAGTACCGTGTGTGGAATCAAATTGTACAGGGTCACATAAGCAGTAATCTAGTTCTTGTTGTCGCATACTGCTGCAACAAGATATTAGCAATACCGGATTCACGTGGGATGGAAACTCAGATGTAAACAATGGTAATCACATCTCAGGACTTAGTCAACGCCCACCGTTTGAGCCGACCAATGATCCCCAGTGTACTGGATATGTCCCACCCCTGGACCAATAGCAGAAGACCCATCCCCAAACATGTACCTTCTCCAATACACAGTATATAAGTATTTTCCCTTACCCAGGAATTCAATTGTTACAGATTCTAAATGAATGATACACTGTACATATGTTATTTTGTATGCATACCTTTTAATATCAAATACACACACATATATATATATATATATATATATATATATATATATGTGTATCTTGGAGAATCCAGCACTCCTGTGCTGAAGTTAATAATACTGGGTGCACGTGCTATTTATGAATAATGTCCACTGTTGCTGCAAGAGCAGAACTGCACGACAGCTTCATTAAATGAAAAAAAGCCTTTAATAAGTTTCTGAGTTCAAAACATCATGTCATGCACAGTGAAAAAAACAGCCTGCCTGTGAATATCTACGGCTCGTTTTGGGACCTAGCATGGTCCCTTTGTCAGGATAGTGATGTGATAGCATGTCTTTCATCACTATCCTGACGAAGGTACCATGCTAGGTCCCGAAACGACCCGTAGATATTCACAGGCAGGCTGTTTTTTTCACTGTGCATGACGTGATGTTTTGAACTCAGAAGCTTATTAAAGGCTTTTTTTCATTTAATGGAGTGACGTGCAGTTCTGCTTTCACAGCAACAGTGGACATTATATATATATATATATATATATATATATATATATATCTGAGCTTTGGAACTCAGTATACCATGTGTGCAACTACTTGATTTCTCTTAAGAGACATAGTGCTGCGACATTTAGCGCACTATTATCGTATATGGTAATAAGACGTAACTTGCGTCCGCAGTATATAATAACACTGGTATGTAAATGTTTATTTAAAATAATGGAATTTCACATACTCGACCTGACCAGATGCCCCGACCACCAGAACCTGAAGTCCCAAAGCACAGGGAACTGCTGGAAACAAGCAAGAGACCAGTTGTGAAGGGTCAGAGTGAGACAGTGCAACGGTACCTTCAAAATGTGATTAAGCCTTTGCTTTCTCCTCAACCAAAGCGGGAGTACATCCCAAGAAGGCAAGACACAAGTTACCGTACAGCAAATCTTGCGCAAACAGAAGCCAGTGCGACCGACCTGAAAAGGGACTCTGAAGCAGTGTTCCACATGGCCGTGACAAAGATAGTGAAGCCCTTGGAATCCAAAAGCCCAGAACCTGCTATGCCACCGCCTGAACCTAAGACCATGGCAGAGACCCCAAAGGTAGCTGAGAAGGCCGAGACCCGTTCCACTGAAGTGAAGCCTGTAACAGATAGCGAGTACATGACCATAACTGGAGAAGAATTTGCCTTCAGGATACAGCAGGCTATACAAAGATCCATGAGACGTTACAAAGGTGTACCACGTGCTCATTGCAGATCACACTCCGTGATATAAAGTACCAGAGACATAGTAACATAGTAACATAGTAACTAAGGTTGAAAAAAAGACAATTGTCCATCGAGTTCAACCTATTTGTGGTCTGCTATGCAGTCTTATTATAGGACTAGTTAGTTTTATGTTATGACAAGTTTTATTAACTATAATGCGTGCCTACGCACCATAATCCTGAATATCTTTATCCAATAGGAATTTATCCAACCCATTCTTAAAGGTGTTGACTGAGTCCGCCATTACTACTCTCTCAGGCAGGGAATTCCAAACACGTATTGTCCTTACTATGAAAAAAACTTTCCGCCTCAATGTGCAAAAACTCCTTTCCTCTAACCTAAGCAAGTGACCATGTGTCCTCTGTGCTGATCTTATAGAAAACAGGTCCCTCCCAAGCTCTGTGTATTGACCCCTTATATATTTGTAGATGTTGATCATGTCCCCTCTTAGTCTCCTCTTTTCCAATGTAAACATGCCTAGCCTTGCAAGCCTTTCCTCATATTCCAGCGTCTCCATGCCCTTGATTAGTTTGGTCGCTCCGCTTCTGAACCTTTTCTAGCTCCAGGATATCCTTTTTGTAATATGGTGCCCAAATTGCACACAGTATTCAAGATGTGGCCGCACTAGTGATTTATATAATGGGAGTATAATACTCTCGTCCCTTGTATTAATTCCCCATTTTATGCATGCTAATATCTTATTAGCCTTCTTTTCTGCACTCCTACTTTGGGTACTGCGTCTTAATTTATTTATTTATTTATTGTTTATTAACAGTTTCTTATATAGCGCAGCATATTCCGTTGCGCTTTGTTATCTATGTGAACTCCTAAGTATTTTTCCAGTACAGAATCCCCTAATATTACCCCATTTAGTATGTAGGTGTTATTTTTGGTCTTACCACCACACTTGTCTGTGTTGAATCTCATTCTCCATTTTGCTGCCCATGCTTCCAGTTTAGTTAAGTCGTTCTGAAGAGACTCAGCATCCCCCTCCGTATTTATAACCTTACACAATTTGGTATTGTCTGCAAAAATTGACACCATGCTCTCTAGACCTACTGTTTGGTTGTTGATGAAAATGTTGAACAAAAGTGGTCCAAGAACAGACCCTTGTGGCACACCACTTAGTACTTTAGTCCAATTTGAAAATGATCCATTGACCACAACGCGCTGCTCCCTATTATTTAACCAATTACTGACCCAAGTGCATATTGTGCTCCCTAGCCCTATTTCTTGTAGCTTATATATAAGACGCATGTGTGGTACAGTGTTGAAAGCTTTGGCAAAGTCTAAAAAGATTACATCCACCTCCTTACCCTGATCAAGGTTCGCACTTACTGTTTCATAAAAGCCAAGTAAGTTGGTCTGACATGATCTGTCCTTCACAAATCCATGTTAGTTTCTTTTAATGACCTTATTTGCTTCAAGGAACTTTTAAATACTGTCCCTTAGAATATCTTCGAATACTTTCCCAACTATAGATGTAAGACTAACTGGTCTATAATTACCTGGTTCAGCTTTGCTCCTCTTTTTTAATATTGACACTACCTCCGCTATACGCCAGGCTTTGGGAACCATACCCAATTTAACTGAATCCATGAAGATCAAAAATAGAGGTCTTGCTAGTTCAGCGTGCAGCTCCATAATAAACCTCGTGTGAATTCCATTGGGACCAGGTGACTTATTAATCTTTAACTTTTTTAATCGGTCACAGACTACCTCCTCATGTAAATAAGCATTTAGCAGTGGGACATTATCTTTGTTGACATTTTGTGTTAGACCTAGCATTTGGTCCTCTCTGGTAAATACCGTTGAAAAAAAATTGTTTCGTTTGTTTGCTATGTCATTATCATTTTTAATTAAGACTCACCTCTTGTCTTTTAAAGGGCCTATACTCTCCTTCTTTAGTCTCTTGCTGTTGATGTACTTAAAAAAAAAAATTGGGATTCACTTTGCTTTCCTTTGCTACTAGTTTTTCAGTTTCTACTTTAGCCACTCTTATTCCTTTTTTGAAATTTTATTACAGTCCTTATAGTTCTGAAATGACTCCGTATCCCCCTCAGATTTGTATTTTTTAAATGCTCATCTTTTTTTGTCCATTAATTCCTTTATATTTTTGTTGCTGGTGGGAATAAATTATTAAGTATTAAGTATTATTAATTAGCAGTGATTTTAATACATCCCATTTCTCTGTAGTATTTTTTCCTTGAAACAGAATTTCCCATTCAATGTCCCTTAACGCTTCCTTCATCATGTCAGAGTTGGCTTTGCTAAAGTTTAGAGTCCTTGTTGAGCCAGTATAGGACTGCTTATGAAAACTAATATTGAATGTGACCATACTGTGGTCGCTGTTACCTATGGGCTCTCCTACTTCAATATTTGATACCAATTCCCCATTGTTAGTTAATACCAGGTTTAAGATTGCATTGTACCTAGTTGGTTCCTCGCTTAATTGAACTAAGTAATTATCATTTAGCGTGTTTAAAAACATATTGTCCCTAGCAGTATCACATGAATTGATTTTCCAGTTTATCTCGGGATAGTTAAAGTCTCCCATCACTACTATGTCTCCTACTCCTGCTGCTCTTTCAATTTGATTTAGTAACAATTTCTCATCAGACACATTAATACCAGGTGGCCTGTAGCATAACCCCAATAATAACTTCTTTATTCCTTTACCCCCACCTGTAAGATCCAGACAGAAGATCCACCTGTGGCAGAAGGCTGGGGGTCCTCAGGGGCAGCCCAGTCACTAACCATAGTGAGAACAGAGTCCCCACTGTGGCAATTAGAAGGTTGGGACATAGCACAAAGGGCGTCCCGCCCTCCAGGTACAGGGTATAAGCTAACACTAGACCTGTAAATACGTTCATGTTCTGAAATGTATATGCATGTTGTTACCCAACTTGGTTATGTTTACCTATTTACTATTGTTGACATCTTGAAATGTGTTGTGGACTGTTGACATGTTTCCCAATCTTCTAGAGGGGAATATATGATACCCAAGTTATGCTCTTTCCCCGCCCCCCCACCCCCCCCCCCCCACCCCACACCCCCAACTTCAACTGGGAATACCTGTGGAGCCATGGGACCCGGAGCTGCACGGGTTAACTGGCTGGCCAGTTACTAAGCAATGCTGGCAAACAGGAGGAGCACTAGGACCCAGAGAAGCGTGAGGCAGCGGGCTGTGACAGTTGGCTGAGAGAGAGAGCGGGCTGAGGAGGAGGTGGAGGAGCTGATGCCGGAGGTCTCGTCTGGTGCTGCAGAGAAGAGAGACTGGTCACGCTGCCAACGGGAGGAGAAGAGAGGTAGCAGGGGAGCATCACGCGGCTGCAGCACACTGGGAGAGAGGAGAGCCGCGGGCGGAAGGGGCTGGTGTGAGCGCCGGGCGGCAAGAGAGTGAGGCTGCGGAGAGCAGCCACTAGGACAGCCAAGGCCGGAGCACACTGTGGGTGGTCTCAGAGCACAGAGCCACGTCAGGAGCACTAGCGGCATCAGGTACCAGCTCCTCCACTGTTGTGTCCCCTGTAGTGACCGGGATCTCATTAAGGACAGCCCCTCCCCCTTGAGTTACCACAGGACCCAGTTACACCGTGCCTGGCACATCTGTAGCTGCCTAAAACAAAGTGCCTCGAGACTCACTGCTGGTTCATGCTGCCCACCTCATGGAGGGACATTAGTAGAGACAATCGGGTGCACCCCTTCCCCGTTTCCGGTAGCCCTCTGACACTGCATGCAGCTACCCAGGAGTAGTGAACACAGAAGCCAGTGCTTTAGGCTATGCCAAACCCCCAGCCTCAATAGGCTGATCATATCACAGCCGCCCTACGCAGCTGTACAAGGAACTGTGATATCTGCTAAACAGCATGAACTCATGTTTGAACTTCTCAGGACTGTGTAAGGGGTCAGAGACTGCCTTTGTTTGACCCACAGCGTTAGCTAGTGGCTTATTGGTATACTGTTTGAATATTCATGAAACAGCTTTTCTAAATGTCTGAGTGTTGAAGTTCTGAAATGCACTTGTGTTGATGTTGTGTTATGCTTATGTTCATCATGCCAATCATATGTGATCAAAAGTAATGTGCCCTATTGATTGTACTGCGTTTTACCAATCGGTAAATCAAGTTTCGTGAACCGGTGACTAAACCTTGTTTGCAATAAATCCTTATTACCGTTAGTGATGAGCACCGGAAATTTTTCGGGTTTTGTGTTATGGTTTTGGGTTCGGTTCCGCGGCCGTGTTTTGGGTTCGAACGCGGTTTGGCAAAACCTCACCGAATTTTTTTTGTCGGATTCGGGTGTTTTTTTCAAAAAACCCTAAAAAACAGCTTAAATCATAGAATTTGGGGGTCATTTTGATCCCAAAGTATTATTAACCTCAATAACCATAATTTCCACTCATTTTCAGTCTATTCTGAACACCTCACACCTCACAATATTATTTTTAGTCCTAAAATTTGCACCGAGGTCGCTGGATGACTAAGCTCAGCGACCCAAGTGGCCGACACAAACACCTGGCCCATCTAGGAGTGGCACTGCAGTGTCACGCAGGATGGCCCTTCCAAAAAACACCCCCCAAACAGCACATGACGCAAAGAAGAAAAAAAAGAGGCGCAATGCGGTAGCTGTGTGAGTAAGCTAAGTGACCCTAGTGGCCGACACAAACACCTGGCCCATCTAGGAGTGGCACTGCAGTGTCACGCAGGATGGCCCTTCCAAAAAACACCCCCCAAACAGCACATGACGCAAAGAAAAAAAGAGGCGCAATGAGGTAGCTGTGTGACTAAGATAAGCGACCCAAGTGGCCGACACAAACACCTGGCCCATCTAGGAGTGGCACTGCAGTGTCACGCAGGATGGCCCTTCCAAAAACTACTCCCCAAACAGCACATGACGCAAAGAAAATGTATATGTTGTATAAACAGGACATGCACACTTTAACCAACCCATCATTTCAGTGACAGGGTCTGCCACACGACTGTGACTGAAATTACGGGTTGGTTTGGACCCCCACCAAAAAAGAAGCAATTAATCTCTCCTTGCACAAACTGGCTCTACAGAGGCAAGATGTCCACCTCATCATCATCCTCCGATATATCACCGTGTACATCCCCCTCCTCACAGATTATCAATTCGTCCCCACTGGAATCCACCATCTCAGCTCCCTGTGTACTTTGTGGAGGCAATTGCTGCTGGTGAATGTCTCCACGGAGGAATTGATTATAATTCATTTTAATGAACATCATCTTCTCCACATTTTCTGGATGTAACCTCGTACGCCGATTGCTGACAAGGTGAGCGGCGGCACTAAACACTCTTTCGGAGTACACACTTGTGGGAGGGCAACTTAGGTAGAATAAAGCCAGTTTGTGCAAGGGCCTCCAAATTGCCTCTTTTTCCTGCCAGTATAAGTACGGACTGTCTGACGTGCCTACTTGGATGCGGTCACTCATATAATCCTCCACCATTCTTTCAATGGGGAGAGAATCATATGCAGTAACAGTAGACGACATGTCCGTAATCGTTGTCAGGTCCTTCAGTCCGGACCAGATGTCAGCATCAGCAGTCGCTCCAGACTGCCCTGCATCACCGCCAGCGGGTGGGCTCAGAATTCTGAGCCTTTTCCTCGCACCTCCAGTTGCGGGAGAATGTGAAGGAGGAGATGTTAACAGGTCGCGTTCCGCTTGACTTGACAATTTTGTCACCAGGAGTTCTTTGAACCCAAGCAGACTTGTGTCTGCCGGAAAGAGAGATCCAAGGTAGGTTTTAAATCTAGGATCGAGCACGGTGGCCAAAATGTAGTGCTCTGATTTCAACAGATTGACCACCCGTGAATCCTTGTTAAGCGAATTAAGGGCTCCATCCACAAGTCCCACATGCCTAGCGGAATCGCTCTGTGTTAGCTCCTCCTTCAATGTCTCCAGCTTCTTCTGCAAAGCCTGATGAGGGGAATGACCTGACTCAGGCTGGCAGTGTCTGAACTGACTTCACGTGTGGCAAGTTCAAAAGGTTGCAGAACCTTGCACAACGTTGAAATCATTCTCCACTGCGCTTGAGACAGGTGCATTCCACCTCCTATATCGTGCTCAGTTGTATAGGCTTGAATGGCCTTTTGCTGCTCCTCCAACCTCTGAAGCATATAGAGGGTTGAAT
This sequence comes from Pseudophryne corroboree, assembly GCF_028390025.1. Classification (NCBI taxonomy): domain Eukaryota; kingdom Metazoa; phylum Chordata; class Amphibia; order Anura; family Myobatrachidae; genus Pseudophryne; species Pseudophryne corroboree. The sequence continues at coordinate 692,365,589 of NC_086445.1, read as the reverse complement.
TCCACCTCGTTACCACTTTTTGCTTCAGATGATGGCAGGGCAGGTTCAGGCGTTTTTGGTGGTGCTCCAGTCTTCTGTACGTGGTGCCTGTACGCCGAAAGTGTCCCGCAATTCTTCTGGCCACCGACAGCATCTCTTGCACGCCCCTCTCGTTTTTTAAATAATTCTGCACCACCAAATTCAAGGTATGTGCAAAACATGGGACGTGCTGGAATTTGCCCAGATTTAATGCACACACAATATTGCTGGCGTTGTCCGATGCCACAAATCCACAGGAGAGTCCAATTGGGGTAAGCCATTCTGCGATGATCTTCCTCAGTTGCCGTAAGAGGTTTTCAGCTGTGTGCGTATTCTGGAAAGCGGTGATACAAAGCGTAGCCTGCCTAGGAAAGAGTTGGCGTTTGCGAGATGCTGCTACTGGTGCCGCCGCTGCTGTTCTTGCGGCGGGAGTCAATACATCTACCCAGTGGGCTGTCACAGTCATATAGTCCTGAGTCTGCCCTGCTCCACTTGTCCACATGTCCGTGGTTAAGTGGACATTGGGTACAACTGCATTTTTTAGGACACTGGTGAGTCTTTTTCTGAGGTCTGTGTACATTTTCGGTATCGCCTGCCTAGAGAAATGGAACCTAGATGGTATTTGGTACCGGGCACACAGTACCTCCAACAAGTCTCTAGTTGGCTCTGCAGTAATGATGGATACCGGAACCACGTTTCTCACCGCCCAGGATGCTCAGTTATCCGCTTTGCAGCAGGATGACTGCTGTGATATTTCATCTTCCTCGCAAAGGACTGTTGGACAGTCAATTGCTTGGTGGAAGTAGTAAAAGTGGTCTTACGACTTCCCCTCTGGGATGACCATCGACTCCCAGCAGCAACAACAGCAGCGCCAGCAGCAGTAGGCGTTACACGCAAGGATGCATCGGAGGAATCCCAGGCAGAAGAGGACTCGTCAGAATTGCCAGTGACATGGCCTGCAGGACTATTGGCATTCCTGGGGAAGGATGAACTTGACACTGAGGGAGTTGGTGGGGTGGTTTGCGTGAGCTTGGTTACAAGAGGAAGGGATTTACTAGTCAGTGGACTGCTTCCGCTGTCGCCCAAAGTTTTTGAACTTGTCACTGACTTATGATGAATGCGCTGCAGGTGACGTATAAGGGAGGATGTTCCGAGGTGGTTAACGTCCTTACCCCTACTTATTACAGCTTGACAAAGGCAACACACGGCTTGACAAATGTTGTCCACATTTCTGTTAAAATACTTCCACACTGAAGAGCTGATTTTTTTGGTATTTTCACCAGGCATGTCAATGGCCATATTCCTCCCACGGACAACAGGTGTCTCCCCGGGTGCCTGACTTAAACAAACCACCTCACCATCAGAATCCTCCTGGTCAATTTCCTCCACAGCGCCAGCAACACCCATATCCTCCTCATCCTGGTGTACTTCAACACTGACATCTTCAATCTGACTATCAGGAACTGGACTGCGGGTGCTCCTTCCAGCACTTGCAGGGGGCGTGCAAATGGTGGAAGGCGCATGCTCTTCACGTCCAGTGTTGGGAAGGTCAGGCATCGCAACCGACACAATTGGACTCTCCTTGTGGATTTGTGATTTCGAAGAACGCACAGTTCTTTGCTGTGCTTTTGCCAGCTTAAGTCTTTTCATTTTTCTAGCGAGAGGCTGAGTGCTTCCATCCTCATGTGAAGCTGAACCACTAGCCATGAACATAGGCCAGGGCCTCAGCCGTTCCTTGCCACTCCGTGTGGTAAATGGCATATTGGCAAGTTTACGCTTCTCCTCCGACGATTTTATTTTAGATTTTTGAGTCCTTTTTTTACTGATATTTGGTGTTTTGGATTTGACATGCTCTGTACTATGACATTGGGCATCGGCCTTGGCAGACGACGTTGATGGCATTTCATCGTCTCGGCCATGACTAGTGGCAGCAGCTTCAGCACGAGGTGGAAGTGGATCTTGATCTTTCCCTATTTTTGGAACCTCAACATTTTTGTTCTCCATATTTTAATAGACACAACTAAAAGGCACCTCAGGTAAACAATGGAGATGGATGGATACTAGTATACTTATGGATGACGAGCGACTGCCGACACAGAGGTAGCTACAGCCGTGGACTACCGTACTGCGTCTGCTAGTATAGACTGGATGATAATGATATAAAAAATATATATATATCACTACTGCAGGACAGGTATATATTGTATAATGATGGACCTGCTGGACACTGTCAGCACTGCAGACTCCTAAACTACTAGTATGAAGAAGATAGAAAAAAAAAACCCACCACAGGTAGGTATACAATTATGGACGAGCGACTGCCGACACAGAGGTAGCTACAGCCGTGGACTACCGTACTGCGTCTGCTAGTATAGACTGGATGATAATGATATAAAAAATATATATATATCACTACTGCAGGACAGGTATATATTGTATAATGACGGACCTGCTGGACACTGTCAGCACTGCAGACTCCTAAACTACTAGTATAAAGAAGATAGAAAAAAAAAAAAAACCACCACAGGTAGGTATACAATTATGGACGAGCGACTGCCGACACAGAGGTAGCTACAGCCGTGGACTACCATACTGCGTCTGCTAGTATAGACTGGATGATAATGATATAAAAAATATATATATATCACTACTGCAGGACAGGTATATATTGTATAATGACGGACCTGCTGGACACTGTCAGCACTGCAGACTCCTAAACTACTAGTATGAAGAAGATAGAAAAAAAAACCCACCACAGGTAGGTATACAATTATGGACGAGCGACTGCCGACACAGAGGTAGCTACAGCCGTGGACTACCGTACTGCGTCTGCTAGTATAGACTGGATGATAATGATATAAAAAATATATATATATCACTACTGCAGGACAGGTATATATTGTATAATGACGGACCTGCTGGACACTGTCAGCACTGCAGACTCCTAAACTACTAGTATGAAGAAGATAGAAATATAATGAATGACGGACCTGCTGGACACTGTCAGCAGAATGCGTTTATAGAATAAATAAAAAAAAACACCACACGAGTGTTTAACTTTTTCAGGCAGACAATATACTGGTGATCACTGCTGGTCAGTCACACTGGCACTCTGGCAGCAAAAGTGTGCACTGTTAAATATGTACTCCTGCTATAACTGCTCCCCAGTCTCCCCCACAATTAAGCTGTGTGAGCAGTGAGCACTACTCAGCACAGTCAGATATACATAGATGATATTATCATGCAGCACACTGAGGCTGAGCACAGATATGGTATGTGACTGTGTATCATTTTTTTTTCAGGCAGAGAACGGATTATATTAAATAATAAATAAAACTGGTGGTCACTAGTATAACTATCAGCAAAACTCTGCACTCTCTGAGTACTCCTAATGCTCCAGTAAATCAAGTGTCTCACTCTCTATCTAAACGGAGAGGACGCCAGCCACGTCCTCTCCCTATCAATCTCAATGCACGTGTGAAAATGGCGGCGACGCGCGGCTCCTTATATAGAATCTGAGTCTCGCGATAGAATACGAGCCTCGCGAGAATCCGACAGCGGGATGATGACGTTCGGGCGCGCTCGGGTTAGCCGAGCAAGGCGGGAAGATCCGAGTCTGCCTCGGACCCGTGTAAAAAGCGTGAAGTTCGGGGGGGTTCGGTTTCCGAGAAACCGAACCCGCTCATCACTAATTACTGTGTCCCACGATCGTGATCCTTGTGCACTTTAGGAGTGTGGTACGTACTAGGGTATCTCCTTCCTTCTGCCAAGGTCATACACAGGTGTTCTACGCAGATTTCGGCAGGCCTCGCGACAAGTGAGAACTGGACGACCAGACAGGCCACAACTGGACAGGCGTGAGACTCCAGGGTACACTGACATATTACACAAGAACTACCTGAGACCTTCCAGTTTCCTCCATCAACCTTCAACCACTGGCTCACTATTATCACAACCAGGAACACAAACAACTCAAGTCCTGACAGTAATTACTGAACCAGCCAAGTAATCTAAATCATTTGAAAGCAAGAGCTATTGGGGGGAGTTTAATGGATTTAAAGCATTACCCTTGTTGTTGATGTTGTTGGTGCAGTACCATGGCTTATTGAGCCAGAAGTGGTAGTTGCGCCAGATGCCTGCTGCATGAGCACATTTTGGAGCAAATTAAGAAAAGCACACATTTGGTTTATCATGAGCTGACAGGACTTGCTCCTGAGAGCACACGCCTCCTGCCCTCATGTCCCCTCCTCCCCACTGCTGTACAGGGGGCATTTCAGGGTAACCTCACATGGGGACAATGTCCCTCTTATAAGCTGAACCGGGTGTGTGCAAATACTACATAAAGTGGTTGAACTGAGGTGCAAAGTAGATAAATAAAGGGCATGTAAAAGTGAGTCTAACACCATTATACAACAGGGGTAATTTGTAATGAAGTAGAAAAGTATGCTCTTTAAAGTAAGCAAATGCTGGTTACTTGCATTAGTTGCCTTATGCTTATCATACAATAATATTAGCTCCTGTCACTCGCTGCAGCACCATACCGCCCAACTGTCCCGATTTCAGCGGACACTGTCCCGCTGTCCTTCCCGCGGTTCGCAGTGTCCCGCGGGCGTGGGGGTGGGGGTGGGGGGGGGGAGACAGTTGAGGGAGTCTTTGATCACCCGTTCCTCTGCTCTGCAAAGCAGCGAGTGATCTCTGAATAGATGCTGTGCACACGCGCACGGCATCTATTCAATGCTGGGAGGAAAGCAGGGGGCTTCCCAGTTGTTCAGGGAGCGCTGGACAAGGCCCCAAAATGCAGAAAATGGGTCCATGGTGCTCGGCCATGCCCACTCGGCCAAGGCCATGCCCATGCACTAAGCCAAGCCCCTTTTTCGGGTCGCACGCGCGGCTACGCCGTGCAATCGTCCCGACTCTGGACCATCAAAGGTTGGGAGGTATGCAGCACCAGTGAATAGTTGCTATCTGCATGCAGAGACAGAGGGACTGGGTGCATGCCAGCAGCTTAAAGAGTGCTGGGCATGCCCCCACAGTGATGGAAAATGGTGGCGTGGCTCGCAATTGCGGTTTCCTGCTAAGCCACCCCCCCTTTTCAATAGAAAATGCCCCATTTCCATCTGGCAAAAGAGTCCCGTGATGCAGTGTACGGATGTTGGGAGGTATGGTGAAGCTGAACAAATTAGAAACGTGATACTGGACATTTACAACAGTGAAATAATCAGACTCGTCAGGACAGGTCAAAGAGGAGGAGGAGTGCTGCCCTGGAGAGGGGGAACAGACAGAGCCCGACAGAATCAGCAGCAGCACAGAGAGACAGGGGGCGGTATCCTATTACCCAATTTTAGCAGTTTATTTTACAGGCTATCCTATAAGATCGCCTGTAAAAAAATTCCCTTTCTTCCGAAAACATACAGGTTCAGTGAAACCTGTGTGTATTCATGAGAAACAGCCCCGTGATTACTTGAAAACGTGGCTGTTTCCTGGGATTTGATTTAACGATAACCGATTACCACGGCAACCTGCAGTGTCCCATGCACACTGCAGCAGCAGTAGGCTGGGAGTGCAGGGAGAGGCGCCGCGGCCCAGAAGTCATCTCTCTGCGCTGCAGTGCCGTAACCTGCTTCCCTGCCCCCTCTTCCCTTGTCCCCGGCAGCGGTCACATGATGGGGGAGCGGCTATGTGAATGGTGGGGGGAAGGGGTGGAGGTGGACCGCTGCACTGGGAGCTGTCAGGAGCCGGCTCACGGTGCAGTACACAAAAGCCCCGATAAGCCGCAGCTCGTATTGGCTTATCGAGGCTAATAGGATAGCCGTGAGTGAGAGCATTACAGGCATTAATGTGCCACGGGTAATAGGATACCGCCAAGAGTGGGACAGGGAGAGGAGCAGCATACCTCAGCCAGTAAGTGTGAGTGAGAGGAAGAGAGGAGACAGCAAAGAGAGGCTGTATAGTTTGAAGTAGCTGAGACTCATTTCTCACTCATGTTTCGTTTCATGTTCTGATCCCTCTGCAATCCCTGACCCTGTCTCTGTCCTCTTCATTTTTGACCTGCTGCTGAACAGACTGGACGGCCCAACTTCACTGCTGCGCGGGGCGCCATCCTGAAATCCATATCCCTGGTTACTTGCACCAGTGTCTGACACCGCACCACACTTATACTACAGTATTCAAACTTAAAATAAACTACTGCTCCTGACAATTTTTGAGTTTGAACACTGTGGTGTATGTGCTGTGCCGGAAACAGGCCCCTTCACAGATTCAGCCCTCTTGGCACTACCCCGCCGAGTCCTAACCAATTGGTTTGGTCGCATTGCAGTAAATCCACTACTGGGTGCGGGGGATGTGGGCGGCACCCGGGTGTCACCCATCGAGGGTCCATTTGCCCAACTTCCTGTATAGCCCAAAATACATCTCTTAAGCAAGAGAGTTAAATGACATTTAAGGGCCCATTTCTCACCATCCGCATCTGAGGAGGCAGATGTGAGGTGATAAAATAAACCCAATACGCAATGCGATTATTGAAGCTGAAGCTGGCGTTATTATCACTGGGCTCACTGTGGTATTTTTTTACATTTTCTTTTAATAATTTTGATCATTTTAAGTATAGGAAATTATATCTGGTTACTAAAAAAAAAGTGAATTAAAGGGTTTGGAGCAGTTTTTCATGAAAACTGCTCCAAAAGCCCTTTAATATATTTAGACAACACTAAAATAATGTGAAAAGGGTGTTAAAACATCCTTTTTCCCATTATTTTAGTAAAAATATTTTTAATATATCTGCCCCTTAGGGTCCCTGGAGACAACCTAATTTGCATCTGCACAGGTCTTGTGAGACCAAAGGTAGCAGTCCTTTTTAGCCTGGAAAGGGTGGGGGCTGCTTGAAGGAGGGTTGTTGTGGGAAAATAAGGATCAGAAGCAAACACTACTGAGTGTTCACTCTACATGGGCGTAGCTTCATGTTAGGAGTGGTCCAATCTTCTGCCTCCTGTGGTCTCCCCTACACAGATCACCTAAACCTCAGAGTAAGATAATGGAAGGTTCTGATGTTTTATTCCTTTTTATTTACTTGAAGTCAGTCTACACAATTCATAACTGTATGTCTTGTTTAGTTACCTGTTTTCCTTTGTAATTTAACCCTGGATATATTTTTTCAATAAATCCTAAAAATGTATCAGCGTTCGCTCTTTGCTTTATGTATTCATGTGCCTGGACAGGCCCACACTATATATGTGTTATAACTCTGGATTTGTAAGTGCACTGTAGGTATCTGGTGATCGTAAGAGCACTATTTCAATACTCTTCAAAGTAGCAGCTTGAGTAAAACCGACGTCACAACCACTCACCTGAATCAGGTTGACGTATATATGAGTGCAGGCTGGGGCATTGTGTTGTGACAGGTGTGTTAATTATCGGTGGTACCATCAATATTGATGGTTAACCTCAATGGTATGAAATCATTCATAGGTAAACTATTGAGGGTTTCAACCACTGATGGTCATCCCTGTGCTATGGATTAGTAAACCACTGGCCAATAAGAGCCTGGGGGTGGGGTTTCATGGTTACCATTGGGGAGCGGAGCTACAATCCATACCCAGCATTAAGCGGGGGTGACACACACAACCATCGTGGTGTCTCTACCATCGATGGTCGAGAACCACTAGTTCTCTGCCATCGATGGAAAAACTATTTGACATCAGCCATCAACCATCGATGATTTTAAATCATCGATGGACGATGGCCATCCCTACCATCCCGCACCAAGTGTCACCTGAGGTAGGAACGCCACTGGAGACCACAGCACAGTTTTCCTTATAACTTAAACTAATATTTTGACCACTTTTGCCTAGTGCATGCTCCTCACCCTCTTCTCCTTCCTACTCCTCTAGCTGTTTGGCTGTCCCAAACTTCTGTGGCTCTTCACTGTCCTCTTTCCTGCAACCTTTCATTCTTGCTACACTGAACACTAAATACCGACAAAACATGGAACAACAAAAAAGGAGATACAGTACAAACACTTGCAAATGCATGCCACTCACTGACAAATAAGACAATGTGGACAAGAAAAAAACAACATACACTACCGTAAGGATATAACAACAAAAAACTCAAAGAAATACAGGTAAGGACACAGACAAATCACTCAGTCATTACAAAAGAGACTTACTGGTTCACCAAATCTCACAAGCCAACATTCCTGACGGTTATCAGTCTCCTAACACAATCTAATAATAAGAATTTACTTACCGATAATTCTATTTCTCGTAGTCAGTAGTGGATGCTGGGGACTCCGTCAGGACCATGGGGAATAGCGGCTCCGCAGGAGACAGGGCACAAAAATAAAGCTTTAGGATTAGGTGGTGTGTACTGGCTCCTCCCCCTATGACCCTCCTCCAAGCCTCAGTTAGGATACTGTGCCCGGACGAGCGTACACAATAAGGAAGGATATTGAATCCCGGGTAAGACTCATACCAGCCACACCAATCACACCGTATAACTTGTGATCTGAACCCAGTTAACAGTATGACAAACGTAGGAGCCTCTGAACAGACGGCTCACAACAATAACAACCCGAATTTGTTTGTAACAATAACTATGTACAAGTATTGCAGACAATCCGCACTTGGGATGGGCGCCCAGCATCCACTACGGACTACGAGAAATAGAATTATCGGTAAGTAAATTCTTATTTTCTCTAACGTCCTAAGTGGATGCTGGGGACTCCGTCAGGACCATGGGGATTATACCAAAGCTCCCAAACGGGCGGGAGAGTGCGGATGACTCTGCAGCACCGAATGAGAGAACTCAAGGTCCTCCTCAGCCAGGGTATCAAATTTGTAGAATTTTGCAAACGTGTTTGCCCCTGACCAAGTAGCAGCTCGGCAGAGTTGTAATGCCGAGACCCCCCGGGCAGCCGCCCAGGATGAGCCCACTTTCCTTGTGGAATGGGCCTTGACAGATTTAGGTTGTGGCAAGCCTGCCACAGAATGTGCAAGTTGAATTGTGCTACAAATCCAACGAGCAATCGTCTGCTTAGAAGCAGGAGCACCCATCTTGTTGGGTGCATACAATATAAACAGTGAGTCAGACTTTCTGACTCCCGCCGTTCTTGAAATATATATTTTCAATGCCCGGACCACGTCCAACAACTTGGAATCCTCCAAATCGTTAGTAGCCGCAGGCACCACAATAGGCTGGTTCAGGTGAAACGCTGACACCACCTTAGGCAGAAAATGAGGACGCGTCCGCAGTTCTGCCCTGTCCGTATGGAAAATCAGATATGGGCTCTTATATGATAAAGCCGCCAATTCTGATACTCTCCTGGCTGAAGCCAGGGCCAGTAGCATGGTTACTTTCCATGTAAGATACTTCAACTCCACCGATTTGAGCGGCTCAAACCAATGGGATTTGAGAAAATCCAAGACTACATTAAGATCCCACGGTGCCACTGGGGGCACAACCGGGGCTGTATATGTAGTACTCCTTTTACAAAAGTCTGGACTTCAGGAACTGAAGCCAATTCTTTCTGGAAGAAAATCGACAGGGCCGAAATTTGAACCTTAATGGACCCCAATTTGAGGCCCATAGACAATCCTGTTAGCAGGAAATGTAGGAATCGACCCAGTTGAAATTCCTCCGTGGGGGCCTTCCTGGCCTCACACCACGCAACATATTTTCTCCAAATGCGGTGATAATGTTGTGCAGTCACCTCCTTCCTGGCTTTTACCAGTGTAGGAATGACCTCTTCCGGAATACCTTTTTCCCTTAGAATTCGGCGTTCAACCGCCATGCCGTCAAACGCAGCCGCGGTAAGTCTTGGAATAGACACGGTCCCTGTTGAAGCAGGTCCCGTCTTAGAGGTAGAGGCCACGGATCCTCCGTGAGCATCTCTTGAAGTTCCGGGTACCAAGTTCTTCTTGGCCAATCCGGAGCCACTAGTATCGTTCTTACTCCCTTTTGCCGTATAATTCTCAGTACTTTTGGTATGAGAGGCAGAGGAGGGAACACATACACTGACTGGAACACCCACGGTGTTACCAGAGCGTCCACAGCTATTGCCTGAGGGTCTCTTGACCTGGCGCAATACCTGTCCAGTTTTTTGTTGAGGCGGGACGCCATCATATCCACCATTGGTTTTTCCCAACGGTTCACAATCATGTGGAAGACTTCTGGATGAAGTCCCCACTCTCCCGGGTGTAGATCGTGTCTGCTGAGGAAGTCTGCTTCCCAGTTGTCCACTCCCGGAATGAATACTGCTGACAGTGCTATCACATGATCTTCCGCCCAGCGAAGAATCCTTGCAGCTTCTGCCATTGCTGTCCTGCTTCTTGTGCCGCCCTGTCTGTTTACGTGGGCGACTGCCGTGATGTTGTCCGACTGGATCAACACCGGCTGACCCTGAAGCAGGGGTTTTGCCAGACTTAGAGCATTGTAAATCGCTCTTAGCTCCAGTATATTTATGTGAAGAGACATCTCCAGGCTTGACCATACTCCCTGGAAGTTTCTTCCCTGTGTGACCGCTCCCCAGCCTCTCAGACTGGCATCCGTGGTCACCAGGACCCAGTCCTGTATGCCGAATCTGCGGCCCTCTAACAGATGAGCACTCTGCAACCACCACAGAAGAGACACCCTTGTCCGTGGCGATAAGGTTATCCGCTGATGCATCTGCAGATGTGATCCGGACCATTTGTCCAGCAGATCCCACTGAAAAGTTCGTGCGTGGAATCTGCCGAATGGAATCGCTTCGTAAGAAGCCACCATCTTTCCCAGGACTCTTGTGCATTGATGCACAGACACTTTCCCTGGTTTTAGGAGGTTCCTGACAAGTTCGGATAACTCCCTGGCTTTCTCCTCCGGAAGAAACACCTTTTTCTGAACCGTGTCCAGAATCATTCCCAGGAACAGCAGACGTGTCGTCGGGGTCAACTGAGATTTTGGAAAATTCAGAATCCACCCGTGTTGTTGCAGCACTAGTCGGGTTAGTGCTACTCCGTCCTCCAGCTGTTCTCTGGACCTTGCCCTTATCAGGAGATCGTCCAAGTAAGGGATAATTAATACGCCTCTTCTTCGCAGAAGAATCATCATTTCGGCCATTACCTTGGTAAAGACCCGAGGTGCCGTGGACAATCCAAACGGCAGCGTCTGAAACTGATAATGACAGTTTTGCACCACGAACCTGAGGTACCCTTGATGTGAAGGGCAAATTGGGACATGCAGGTAAGCATCTTTTATGTCCAGGGACACCATAAAGTCCCCTTCTTCCAGATTCGCTATCACTGCTCTGAGTGACTCCATCTTGAACTTGAATTTTTGTATGTACAGGTTCAAAGATTTCAGATTTAGAATAGGTCTTACCGAGCCGTCCGGCTTCGGTACCACAAATAGCGTGGAGTAATACCCCTTTCCCTGTTGTAGGAGGGGTACCTTGACTATCACCTGCTGAGAAAACAGCTTGTGAATGGCTTCCAATACCGTTGCCCTGTCTGAGGGAGACGTTGGCAAAGCAGACTTTAGGAACCTGCGACGGGGAGACTTCTCGAATTCCAACCTGTAACCCTGAGATACTACCTGCAGGATCCAGGAGTCCACCTGTGAGCAAGCCCACTGTGCGCTGAAATTCTTGAGTCGACCCCCCGCCGCTCCTGAGTCCGCTTGTAAGGCCCCAGCGTCATGCTGAGGGCTTTGCAGAACCCTGAGAGGGCTTCTGTTCCTGGGCAGGGGCTGCTTGCTGCCCTCTCTTACCCCTTCCTCTGCCCCGAGGCAGATATGACTGTCCTTTTGTCCGTTTCTAAGCAGCTCTTTAGGAGAGCCACCTAGATTGCACCCTGCTCGGACGGGCACAAAAACCTAACTGAGGCTTGGAGGAGGGTAATAGGGGGAGGAGCCAGTACACACCACCTAATCCTAAAGCTTTATTTTTGTGCCCTGTCTCCTGCGGAGCTGCTATTCCCCATGGTCCTGACGGAGTCCCCAGCATCCACTTAGGACGTTAGAGAAAATATAAGCACAAATCCCTGCTTCTGGGACTGATTATGTAATATTGCAAGTTTTCATCTTGGGCCAGTAAAGAATATACTAATCACCATGTTTTTGATAAGTCAACGGCACATTGGATGAATTTTTAGCAGGATTCAAGTTGCATCACTGAGTGTCATAATAACCCTTATATTATATTACATACAGTATGATGACTTTGAGGGCAAAATCGCCAGAATTTTTAATTAAAATTCATTGAAAATTCCCACCCCATTATTATTCTTCACACAGGGTGTAAAAATAGTAAAAATAAAAAATGTTAAAATACAGTTTATAGAAGATGAAATCCAATAAAAAAAGTGAGTTACAAAGGTAAAAATCTAGATACGAACATGCAAGTCAAATACATTGAAATGTGAAACACTTTTCTAAAAAAGGGAAGAAAATCCCCCCCTATCATCCCCCTATAACAATGATAGCCAGCTACTCTGTGCAACTCCAACTAGAATTCCAAGCAGTTATCAATTTACACATGCAAGAGCCCCATCACCTACAATAGTGGACTGGAGTTATGTAATATTGTTCCCAGATATATAATGTGAATTATATAAATCAATGGGCAGGAAGCCTCCACCTCTGTTATTATATATATGGATCCTGTATGAGAGACTGAGGGCTCCTTGGAGAAGAGCTTTCACTAACGAGCTTTGTCTTCTGTTTATCCATTAAACCCCTTACTCTCACCCTGCATATTCCATTAATCCACCTGCATTATTAATGGTACTGGGAGCAGAGCAGATGGGATGCAGCGTGCGTCCTTGTGACCCCCTGTTATGTTTCCATTGTAATACTGACTGTTGACACCTCCTGTCTAGGTCTGGTAGCCTTACACCCTGAAGTGTTCTGAGAATATATGCAAAGTGGGGACGCAATAGTCATTTTGCAGAGGGGGAATTAGCATGCTGTGCAACTAAGGGTAGAATATAGAGCACACTGTTTATATCAGTTCATGAATATTCATGCATTTAGGATTGTGATTTTACTAAATGTGCACAGTAAATTCATGTGAGTACACAGAAACTATTTCTACATACGCACTCATATAAGCTGTGCTTGTGCTGTTTGAATATGTGCTGTGTAATGATTTCATTTAATATTTAACAAATAATAAACAGGCTGTGAATTTAGTGTTACTGTGCTTCTCGGTGTGTTTCATTAGGGAGGCAGTTACGTGACCGCCGGTCACAATACCGACTCCGGAATCCCGCCCCCTTACAGTCCTGACAGTCGGCATGCCAACTAACAGGGACTATTCCCACCCATAGAGTGGGAATATAACCAGTGGCGAGTGCAGCTAGCCTCTGAGCCCACAGCGTGGAGAGCGAAACGAGCCTGCAAGGGGCTTTGTTCTGCTCCCCCCACCCCCCCGGCCATCTGCAAGTTGGGATTCCGGCATCGGTATGCTGACCGGCGGTCTCCTGACTGCCGGTCACGCATACCAAACCCGTTTTATTGCTCTGATTAGTCTGCAGCTCATTTCACACTAAAGCAGGGGTGACCATCGGTGAGTGAAACCATCAATGGTTACCTGGCAGATGGTTTCACACCATTAAGGTTTTCCGTCAATGATACTATCGATGGTGACCATCGATGGATAACCCAGCGATGGCCATCCCTATGCTTCACTGCTCTCTGCCAGGCACACTCCCCCTGAACTACCAGTAGCCACTGCAGCATCCAGGAACCTCAACTGCAGAAGGGACCCGCCAGCTGACTCCAAGCACCACAGAGGGGACCACAGGAGTAGATAGCACCGCTGGAGCCCAGGATACTGGATCTTATCTCCAGAAAGGTGAGTATGCATGAATTACTACTTATCAAAGCTATATATCGCTTCAAACTAATGCAATGTATATATGATATGCAACAATTCATTTTATGTACATGAATAGACCCCTATATACCAAACATTATCATGTATAACATGTAACTGAAAAAAATTCAGGGGCAGATGTTTAAATGCTTAGATTGCGTACAATTACCAAGCATGCAGTGTTGGACTGGGGCATGAAGGGCCCACCAGGTAAATGCAATCACAGGGGCCCACTAAGCGGCGTTGCCATATGCTGGAAGGGGTGTGGCCAAGTGACCAGAGAGGAGTGGCCAGCCATTATAGGCGCCACCTAGCATAGTATATAAAGAGAAAGAGCTCTACCTCGCTGCCCACTTCAAGCTGTTGTGTATGTGCCTGGGTTACTCCAGGAGAGAGCAGTAGTATATTCGCCTGGGTTACACCGGGAGAGAGCAGTAGTATATGTGCCTGGCTTACACTGGGAAAGAACAGTAGTATATGTGCCTGGGTTACACCGGGAGAGAGCAGTAGTATATGCGCCTGGGTTACACCGGGAGAGAGCAGTAGTATATGTGCCTGGGTTACACTGGGAGAGAGCAGTAGTATATGTGCTTGGGTTACACTGGGAGAGAGCAGTAGTATCTGTGCCTGGGTTACATCGGGAGAGAGCAGTAGTATATGTGCCTGGGTTACACTGGGAGAGAGCAGTAGTATCTGTGCCTGGGTTACACCGGGAGAGAGCAGTAGTATATGCGCCTGGGTTACACCGGGAGAGAGCAGTAGTATC